>NC_140593.1:896608512-896804917 GCF_964204655.1 Triturus cristatus
CCCGATTGTGGTCCTATCTGGAGAGTGTTTCTATTACTCGCAGGTGGTTCCATATAGGGGGAAAAGGAAACCTAGCATCTTACATCGCTCCCGCGGTATCCGACTGACTAGGTTAGTGTTAACCTATATCTCTGTCCTGACAAGCCAATACCCAATGGCTATCCACCAACAAAGGGTTTTACAAATGTACTATATGCAAGGCCTGTCAGCACGGGGTCAATACTAAGACTTATCGAACCCCGTTTAGCCACAGAGAATACATAATCCAGAAACTCCTCACCTGTAAAACAGAATATGCGGTATACGTACTGGAGTGCCCATGTGGCCTCCAGTACGTGGGCAGTACAAAACTTCAAGTACATAAGCGCATATTACAACATCCCCGCGCCATCACCAGCCAGGACAACACATATCCGGTGGCCCGGCATTTTAGGGAGGAACATAATTCTAATAATGGAGGATTCAGATACTACGTTGTTGATGCAATATCACCAAGTAGGCGGGGTGGCGATAGAGAATCTAAATTGCGAAAGTTAGAAACCAGATACATTTTACAATTAGATTCTAAAAACCCTGGTGGATTAAATGCCACGGAAGATCTACACACCTGTTTAGGATGAGCAATATTACGATTATGGAAGATCTATTTACATTCAATAACACTGGTTTAATGGTTTTAGTGGAAATAAATCGATCAAATGCTAAGGGGTCTATGTTAATTTAGCAGCATAAAAGATGTAACATATGAGCTGACTCTCTACAGATCGAATCTAGTTGTGTTTGTAATTTGCTTTAGAAATAGTATTTCAACAACACAGACAAATTTGACAAGTTTTAGAATTTTTACATATATTTATAGAAATGTTGTATTTATGTGTATTTATATATTTATTTAATACATTTTTTTATATAAGTATCCATCATTGCCAATATATGTAGCTGATGGGATCATATACACTAGATGTTTGGGTCAATTAGAATTTAAACAGCATTTTGGCATTACACCCCCACAGTAAACCATATCATTAAAAAGGGAACATGCAAACCAGTAAATTTTGATTGGAACGAAGATGCACCGTAGAACACTCACCACAGTGCATGAAAATGACCATAAATATGAAGACACAATCTAAATAAACCACTGAATCATATATATTCTGATTTTTACCGACTGAACTCAAAAAGACAATTTTAACAGACTGTTTTTATATCATCACATCTTTTTATACACAGCACGATGATTTTATCACACACTAAGAAGAATACACATAGACACCCTAGCCAGGGACAAAGTCAACACCTACCCATTAGAAGAGGTGGATAATGTGGATTTAACCACAAAATTTGAAAAAATGAATTCAATAGATTTATCCACACATAAACGCTAGTAAAATGTTCATTTATGGCAATAATGAACTCGGAAAATTGTCAAATACAATAATTGCTAACTAAAAAATTATGTGTTTTAAAAAAAAGGTTTGTGTTTAAGCATTTGCAAAACTTTATATACTAGAAATAACTTGTCTATGTCTATGATTGAACTAATCACGTGAAACCGATTTGTGAGCACCTGTCACTTTAAATATGGCTCCCAAATGATTGTACAATGTCATGTGATCAAGGCTCGGACGAGCTGAAACGTTATGGCAGCATTGCAATAAACTAACCTAGCACCAGAATCGTTGGTCTGTGTCCGTATTGGGAGGCAGAATACCAGGATCAATGTGGAGTAATGTGATATATATATATATATATATATATATATATATATATATATATATATATATATATATATCTACTGGCGGTCGCCAGTAGATAGTTATAGTTAGGACCGTGTTTCCATAGGAAATCCGCAACATTCTATTTGGAATAACTTTGGCGCCGGTTGACGAATCCTCGCAAAATTTTCAAAATAGGTGGGGCGCTCCGCTCCGCTCCTACCCTGAAAGTCTCGGGGTGATTCGTCAAGCGGGGGGCCGAGAAAAAAGGGGGGTCCCAAAACGCGTTTTTCCCATGCAATTTTCCATAGGGACCTTTAGTCCAAGGTACAGCCGGAACGGCTGAACAGAATTACTTGAAATTTGGCAGAGAGGTAGTCCTCAGGTCAGGGATGTGCCTTTTGCAGGTCTGGTGTCAATCTGTTCAGTAGTTCCTGAGAAAATCAAAAGTAAAATCATATATATATGTGGGCGGAGCCTAACCACACATCTCATCCTGAGATCTGATTGGCTGTCAGCACTTCATCCAAGAAGTGTTGGCAGCCATCTTGGGATCAATATACATGATAGCACCTCATTAAAAAGCATTGCAGTTAATAGAAGGTTTTAAGTCTTTAGTTACATTATAAATCATTTGTTGATGGTACCATACTCATTTTAGGAATTGTGGTATGTTCTAAGGTGATTTCACCATGTGAAAAAGCTTTCTGCTGGGATATCATGATTGAGAGAAAAATATTTTCTCATGCTTTTCCCACAGAGGTTTGGAAGGTGATCTATAAGCTAAACTGAGAGCTTATTTTCTGTAAATTCACATTATCTTTCTCAGTCATGTGAGAATGAAGTCTGACATTCTCAGTAAAACATGTACATCCAACAAGGGCAGAGACTGTCAGTTGATTCCTTTGTGTTCTACTGCAGCTTCCCAGAGTGTTACAAAGAACAACTAGAGCGCTAACAGTCCTACTTATGATAAACGTATGGCACACCTGAAGCCATCTTGCTTGGATTAAAGTGGTAACTCTTAAAACATTTAATTTAAAAAGGAACAAAATGAGTGGGTTCATTTTTCCATAAAAAGTATGATTAGTGCTGCAGAAAGAAAAATTAGGGCACATTTTGAGTGACTTCTCAAATCCTCTTCTATTTCATGAAAAAATTCTGACATACAGACTGAAACATGCACTTTCAATACCAGCAGCAGTTGCCCCTGGTGAGCAGTAGCTTTACTACAGTGATCTAATGAGCAAAAAGAGTGCTAACATTCTGAATTTCTGGCAAATGTGTGACACATCTGAATGCCTTCTTGATGGAATCAAAGTAAAAAACTGAAAGTATTTCCTACTGAGGAGACTGCAGTAAATGAGGAAATTAGGAAACTTCATAACAAATGAGTCTCCCAAGATGGCCACCAGAGACAAAAGAGCCCAAATGTAGCCCAAATATCACCCAGATGTAGCCCAAGTATAGCCCAATGACAGAATGTCCCAGAGTGTTCTTAAAAACAACTAGAGCGCTTACTGTCTTCATTATGACAAAAGTATGGCACACCTGAAGCCATCTTGATTGGAATAAACTGGTAACACTTAAAACATTTAATTTAAAAAGGAACACAATGAGGGGGTTCATTTTGCCATAGAAATTATGATTAATGCTAAAGAAAGAAAATGAGGGCACATTTTGAGTGACTTCTCAAATCCTCTTCTATTTCATTAAAACATTCTGACATGCAGACTGAAACATGCACTTTTAATACCAGGAGCAGACTTCCATGGTGAGCAGTAGTTTTACTACAGTGATCTAATGAGCAACTAGAGGGCTAACATTCAGAATTTATGGCAAATGTGTGACATATCTGAATACCTTCATGATGGAATCAAAGTAAAAAACTGAAAGCATTTCCTACTGAGGAGACTGCAGTACATGAGGAAATTAGGAAACTTCATAACAAATAAATCTCCCAAGATGGCCACCGGAGACAAAAGAGCCCAAATGTAGCCCAAAATCACCCAGATGTAGCCCAAATATAGCCCAATGACAGAAGTGTGCAAAACACTTATTATTTTGTGTTTTTGCAGTGTTATATAGTGCAGACTTGTCAGGTATTGGAGTGCTTTACATGAGCATTGGTTACATCACACAAGAACAAATTCATTTTGGTTGTAGACATGGGGAGACTAAGTGATTTGACCAGAATCACAAAATGTCGAGCTGAAGCAGAAACTCCAACCTGGTTCCCCAGTTGCAAAGTCTGCAGTTCTGGAAGTAACACCACATCCTCTACCCTAAGTGCAACATTTAATCAAGTGGTCAACTGGATAAAAAAACATAAAGATAACAAATAATTTAAAAGTGCTTTGTCGCTATTTGAAAACTCAGAAAATATGTCCTTATTTTAGTCTTTTAGAGCACTAACCATAATTTTGATGCCAATAAGACCCTCTCATATATGTAATTTCTAAAGGAAATGCTCTAGGTATTACAGTTTTGATTACATCAAGATGACGTCAGGCGTTCCACACTTTTGTAATAAATATAGAATGTTAGCAATCTAGTTGTTCATTAGGATACTGTTGAGAGGCAGAGGCCAGGGGCACGGACTCTGAAAATTGAAGGCAGGTAGGAGGGTGCAAAGGCAACAATTTAACCACACTGAGCAGGCAGGAAGGGCCGTGGCAGCACAACAGACCATGGAGGGCAGTGGAAAGGGGGGCAGGGGCAACAAACCAACAATACAGGACTTGCAAGAGAGGCTGTGGCAATGTAATAGACCATTGTGGGCAGAAGGAAGAGGCAATGGTAGTACAACCATACATGCCAACAGACCCGATTCAGCCAGGAAACGTCCAATGTTTTTAAGCTCAAATGGGCTTTATTTGATCTGTCTCCTGTCTACAATCTCCTCTTTTTCAATGTAACTCAAAGGGGAAAATCAATACCCCAGTTTTTTTTCAAAATCTCCCTCTTACCAAGTTCAAAATGTTCGCAAGTATGGTACATTGGATCATGGAAGGAAATGGGGTAGGGACATGGACTTGGATAACAGAGGACAGGAGGGACATGGAGAGGTGCACCAAACTGACCCTGCAAACCCTGAGAGGTGCACCTCTCAGGGTTTGCAGCAGCACAATACACCACACAGGGCATGCGGGACGGGAGTGCAGCACAACAATCCATAGAAAGCAAGAGGGAGGGGACAGGACCATGCACATGGACAACAGAGAACAAGAGAGGGGCAAGAGGCAATGGTAGCTAGCTGACCATAATGGACAGACAGGAGAGAAAGCTGCAGCATAACAGACCATAAAGGGCGGGAGGGACGGATCAGGGGCATTACAATGGAACAGACAAGCCAGGAGGGAGGGAGCAGGGGTCTGCACATGTAAACAGAGGGCTGGGGGCAAGGGGGCAGGGCAGGAGCAGCAAGATAGCCATGGAGGTCAGGCAGGATGGGCACTAGAAGCAAGACACACCATGAAGAGCAACAGTGAGACTGGGATGGCATACACACAGACCATGGAGGGAAGGTGGGAGGGGGTCGGGGGCAGCTAACTGACCACACAGGGAAGGTGGGAGGGGCCATGGCAGCACAGAAGACCATGCATAGCAAGTGGGAGGGTTAGTGGCAGCACAATGGCTATGATGGGCAAGAAGGAGGGTGCAGGGGCATGCACAAAGGACGATGGAGGATAGAAGGGAGGGTCAGGACCTGTGCACAGACAAGAAAGCTCAGGGGAAGGGGCCTCACAACAGACTGCACCGGGCAGGCAGGAGGAGCAGTTGCAGCACAACAGACCAGGGAGGGCAGAAGGGTGTGGCAGTACAATGGACCATGTAGGACAGGAGGAAGAGGATAGGGGCATGGCATGTGGACAGGCAGGGTGGAGGTGGCAGGGACAAGTTACAGTCATCTGACAATGCTAGGCAGTTGGGAGGGGAGTGGCAGTTCAACAGAACACTCAGAGTAGATAGGAGTGGCAGCTCCATGGAACATGGTGGGCAAAAAGGATGGAGCAGGAGCATGCACAAAGACATCGGAGGGCAGGGGGAAGGAGAATAGGGGCAGCAAGCTAAGCACAGAGTTTAAGCAGGAGGTCAATGATGGGGCATAGAATTGGGCAATGGAGGGCAGGAGGAGTGGACTGGTAAATCATACTAAATTGAGGGCAGTGGCAGCACATCAGACCATGCATGGCAGGAGGGAGGAGGCTAGTCCATGGATTCACACAACAGAGGATAGGGAGGAGGGGGATGGGGCAGCAAGCTAACTGTTCAGAGAAGGCGGGTATTAGGAACTTTATTGTTTTTAAAACGTGTGTCTGTGCGAACTACTTAAAATATAAACAAGTATGCAGCATAATCTCACTTTTATTCAGGAAGAAGAGGACGTTTGTGACTGTGACTCCGGGCTCACTTGGCAGAAACACCCCCTGACCCTCCACCCCCTATCGCAAAATATAATGCCCGTGAAAAGGGTAGGTGAACACAGTGTTATATAGAACATAGTCCTGAGAGCACGATTGAAAATGAAAACTAGATATAGTGTATGGTATAAACTATGCACCAAAAAGTGTGATATAAGATGAATCGGGCGTGAAATATAATATGCAATACATTGTGCGCAATGACAGATTCATTTGGAGAGCGCGAGATAGCACAGGCACTAGCGTGTGCTATGCGATATGCGCCTTGGAGTGTAATATGCACCGGGCAGTGTTGTGTAACCTAACTAGTCTCTAAAGTTGTAATATAAAATATGTGCTGGGGATTGTAACGTTGCATATGCACTGTGACAAAGATATGGATCCCAGATTGTAATATGTATGGCATAGCACTGTGCGTTATAACATAGGCATCGAGGAAGGCACGTTAGATGGGGCAATATAACCCGTGCGAAGACAAGTGTGGCATGACATATTCACGGGGTGGTGTTACAGTGCACATGGGCTAGAGAGTGTCATAGCATATGCACTAGCTAGTGGAATACAACACAGAGGTGTGTGGCACTCAGCAGGCAATGGTGGGTGTAACACAGCATTGGGCTCTGCCAGGAGCGCGCTGTGACTCTCAAGTGATGTTCGTCCCCTTTCCAGAGAGTAAAATAAAAAGTATTACACATCCGGCAGTGGATGTGTGTTATATTAACCGTGAGGGGGGTTTCTTGCATAGTTTTGGTCGAATTTTTGTCGAATCCCCTTTGAATGGCTTGGTGTGCATGTGTATTAAATGTGCCCGTCAATAGCTACCCATGTTTGTATAAATAAACGACAAGGGTGTCTACCGGGATTAGGCACGGTAGGGCATCAGACATGTCAGAGTTTCACTAGTGGTGTAAATACATTCCACGTGGATTCATTGTATGCATAGTCACCTTTTAATGAATATCACGCAAATCGTCATGGTGATAGGTACGTACGGTTTGTCCAGCATGTCCTAGGTGTGTCTATAAATATATATTTTTTAAAAATAATAAAAAACAGTGGCCGGCCCTGGGGATTGGGGTCAAAAAAATATAATTAGGAGACAGGCCCTGGGGGATGGGGTCATCACGGCCAATAAATTAGAAGAAGAAGGGGACCACACAGCCCCCCTTCTTAAAAAATTAAAATAAATAAAAGACTGGCATCGTGCTAGAGGCCATGCCCCCTCCTTGCAGCACTCTGCAAACGCGCCCCCTGGTGAGTTGTAAGTTGGGGAATTAATTCCTCTTCAATACTGAAGGTCCCTGAGGGCCAACTAGCCCAACAGGCATCTCCAGTATGCGCCAGGGAGCTGCGCTGCAGACAGGTGTTCTGAGGCCAAGCCCCTTTTTACACCTCTCTGCAACGCAGCTCTTTGGCGCTTGCTGGAGGTACCTAGTGGTCTAGTTTGACCCTAGGGACCCTTAGGATTCAAGGGGACTTAATCTCTCAACTTAGAACAGCCACAGGGCGCGTTTACACAGTGGTGAAGGGAGGGGACGGGGCCTGAGGTGACGTGTGCAAACACGCACTATGGCACGTTTTAAATTGGGGATATAATTTCCCTTCAATACTGAGGGCCCCTGGGGGCTAACTAGCCCACCAAGTGCTTCCAGTAAGCGCCACTGAGCTGCATTGCAGAGAGGTGGTCCAGGCCGTGCCACTTTTTACACCTCTCTGCAACGCAGCTCTGTGGCACTTACTGGAGGTACCTAGTGGGCTAGTTGGACCCTAGGGACCCTCAGGATTCAAATGAACTTAATCTCCCAACTAAAAACGGACACAGGGCGTGTTTACACAGTGGTGAAGGGAGGGGACGGGGCCTGAGTTAACGTGTGCAAAAACGCCCTGTGGCCTGTTTTAAGAGGTAGTTTTAATCCCCCTGCCCTATTATATACTAGGGGCTTACAGAGGAGGTCATGCTAATCACAGGGGGACCCCAACGCATAATGTTCCCTAGTGTATGTAGGTGTTTTCACTGTATTGTAAGTGTCTTTTAACATAGCACTGGCTCTAGGACTGGTAAGTCAGACTCAGTTACCACCAGTATCCGTCTGAAAAAGTTGAGGGTACAGGATGATTTTGCAACAAGGCTTCTTTCTGCTCTTCTTTTTGTTCTTTCTGCACGTTATCCTTCTTCCTGCACTTTTCTTCGTCTTTGAGGACTTCTGTTGCTTCTTTCTGCACTTCTTTTTTTTCTTTCTGTGCATTTTTTCTTCTTTCTTCACATGTCCTATCTCTGTAGGCATAGTTAGAAATTTGCATTTAAAAAACCTTTGAAATTCACAGAAGAAACCATAGGTTTCAGGCACGTTATAGTTAGGAATTAGCATTTTAAAAACCTCAGAAATTCACTGAAAAAACCATAGGTTTCAGGGGTGTTATAGTTAGCTGGACTTTTCACTTGTACAAAACCATTGAAATTCCCCTGTTATAGTTAGTTCAGCTAACACTAACTCTCGCGCCCGCAATGCACTACTGATGACGTCACATATTACATCACTCATGACATGGTCAGTGACATCACTCATGACATCACTGATGACATCTCAAATGACATCACTGATGACATCACTGATGACATCATCCTTGTGATAGAGTGGCAGACCTCCTCTCACCCTAATATAACCTTTGATACACACATTCAAAAATAGAGACTCAAATTTTCAAAACAATGGACATACCAATACCAGTTACAACAACCTCTTCAGTAATTCTAAGATCCATATACACATCCACTCATTCACCAACAGTCCTATACAGTCACTCATACATGTACTCACTCATCATATGTACTCATACACCTATACATCCTGTTACACAATGCCACTCATCCATAGAGTTACTCACACACATAGTCACTCATGCTAATAAAGAATCAAACATACATTTACCTGCATATACAGTTATACACACACCACCACACTTACTTCTACGGAAACTTACACATAATTAGTCTTTTAAACAATCACTTATAGAAACACATACTTATTCATACAGGAACTCTTTCAATCTCTCACTCTCACATATACTCACTTATATACACCAATAGTCACATATACTAGTTTAAAACATATGTAGTTACTCATAAAGACACTATTGAGACAGTCATTCACTCACTAACACCCATACACACACTCATCCACCCATACAGTCCTGCACACATGCTGTCTTCAACACATACAAACAGTGAGTCACTCATTCATGCACCTATGCACTACGTAATATCCCTACCAAACCATGCAGACACTCTGACTGATACTCAAAAAACCAACTAATAATCTATATAGACACCCATGTAGCTACTCACCAACCCATGCAGCCACTTATACACAAAGTGAGAGACTGATACAGATATTTACATATTTAAACATTACTCACTAAGCCATGTATTCACTATGATACACTATCAGTCAGTTACACAATCAATTTTTCAAAAACAAATCATCCATTTAGACACTTATATACCCATTTATTCTTCCATCGACCTTGAGATATACATATATAAAACATATTTAATTTTCAGAAAAACACACATTCACTGGATGATGTCATCAATGATGTCATCAGTGATTTCATTTGAGATGTCATCAGTGATGTCATGAGTGATGTCACTGACCATGTCATGAGTGATGTAATATGTGACGTCATCAGCAGTGCATTGCGGGCGCGCGAATTTTGGCGCCGGTTGATCAATCTTTGCGAAATATTCCAAAGTTTTGGCCAGCTCCGCTCCTACCCTCAAAATTTCGTGGTGATTCGTCAAGCGGGGGCTGAGAAAAAAGGGGGGTCCCAAAACACGTTTTCCCCATGCAATTTCCCATAGGACCTGTTGTCGCAGCTACAGCCCGAACTGCTGAACGGAATTACACCAAATGTGGCAAGGAGGTAGTCCTCAGTTCAGACTCGTGCCTTTTGCTTAAATGGTGTAAATCCGTTCAGTAGTTCCTTAGAAAATTAGAGTTAAAAGTTAGTGATATCTATGGCCGGGGAGGATCCGCGGATCCTCCCCGCACCCTCCCCGAACCCTCCCGAGCACGAGCTGAATGCTAATTGGCTGCCAACACTCTGAATCAGGAAGTGTTGGCAGCCATCTTGTGCCTCGGTAGAACCGAGGCACAAGAAAGCACAAAAACAAAGGCGCAAAACGTGCGAGATTCGCGCACCCAGCGCGAATTTCGGCCGAAAATAAAAAAAAAAGAAGCGCGGGGCTACCTGCGCTTCCTTGGTAATTGGCCCCTGGGGGGGCCAAATCCCGGGGGCAGAAATAAAAAAGTGTGCGGGGGTCCCAATCGCCACCAACTGCCCCAGGGACTGCCATCCCCCGGGGCTCAGAGATACTATATGGGGGGCTCACGGCCCCCCCCAGCCCCGGGGACCACCACCTCCCGGGGCTTATAGAAAATGGGTGGGGGGCTCGCAGCCCCCCCAGCCCCGGGGACCGCCACCCCTGGGGCTTGAAAGTATTTGTGATGGGGGGGCTCTCAGGCCTCCCCAGCCCCGGGGACCGCCACCCCCGGGGCAACCTGTCCGTGTGGGAGGTGCGCCCCCCTCCTGGAGCCAATGATGGCCCTGGGGACCGCCACCCCCCAGGGCCAGCTCCTGCAGTGTCCCGGGGTGCCCTCCCCCGGGACACTGCTGTTTGCAATGACAGGGCGGGAGCCTCTCGGCTACCTGTCATTGCAAACTGCTTTGCTTCATTGAAGCGAGAGCAGGGAAACCTGCTCTCGCTTCAATGAAGCAAAGCTGATTGCTTTTCCACATAGGGAGCAGCATGTTAGCTGCTCCCTATGTCGAAAAGCAATGCCGGCAGAAAAGATCCTGATCGGGCCGGAGGCCACGCCCCCTCCTTACACCACTCGGCAAACGCATCCCCTGGCGCGTTTGCAGAGGGGGAACTGATTCCCCTTGAATACTGGGGGTCCCTGGGGGCCAGCTAGCCCACCAGGAACCTCCAGTATGCGCTAGGGGGCTGCGTTGCAGAGAGGTGTAATGAGGCCACACCCCTTTTTACACCTCTCTGCAACGCAGCTCCGTGGCGCTTACTGGAGGTACCTGGTGGCCTAGTTGGCCACTAGGGGACCTCAGGATTCAAGGGGACTTAATCCCCCAACTTAAAATGCACCACGGGGCGCGTTTGCACAGTGGTGAAGGTAGGGGGCGGGGCCTGAGGTGATACTGTGCAAACACGCCCTGTGGCGCGTTTTGAGTTGGGGAATTCATCCTCTTCAATCGAGAGGTCCCCTAGGGGTCAACTAGCCCACCAGGTACCTCCAGTAAGCACCACGGAGCTGCGTTGCAGAGTGTTGTAAAAAGGGGCGTTGCCTCTGAACACCTCTCTGCAATGCAGCTCCCTGGAGCATACTGGAGGTACCTGGTGGGCAAGTTGGCTGCCAGGGGACCTCAGGATTCAAGGGGACTTAATCCCCCAACTTAAAACCCGCCACAGGGCGCGTTTGCACAGTGGTGAAGGTAGGGGGCGGGGCCTGAGGTGACATGTGTGCAAACACGCCCTGTGGCGCGTTTTAATTTAGGGAATTAATTCCTCTTCAATCCAGAGGTCCCCTAGGGGCCAACTAGCCCACCAGGTGCCTCCAGGAAGCGCCACGGAGCTGCGTTGCAGAGTGTTGTAAAAAGGGGCGTGGGCTCTGAACACCGCTCTGCAACGCAGCTCACTGACGCATACTGGAGGTACCTGGTGGGCTAGTTGGCCCCCAGGGGACCGCAGGATTGAAGAGGAATTAATTCCCCAACTTAAAACGTGCCACAGGGCATGTTTGCACACGTCACCTCAGGCCCCGCCCCCTTCCTTTACTATTGTACAAATATTTCTCTAAAATCAGCCGAACTACGAATTCCGATTTACTCACCTGTTATCAGGAGAGAACCCAGGGCTGCATCTTTTAGCCCAGCACTGACCCTGAAAAATAATTCTAAGCGTACTTACCAGTAACTTGTATTTCCTTCCATAGGAATCCATTGTGTGGTTTTCAGCAGAAAATGTTCTAAGTGTCCATTTTTGAAACGTACAAATATTACTCTAAAATCAGACGAACTACGAATTCCGATTTACTCACCTGTAATCAGGAGAGAACCCAGTGCTGCATCTTTTAACCCAGCACTGACCCTGAAAAGTAATTCTAAGCGTACTTACCAGTAACTTGTATTTCCTTCCATAGGAATCCATTGTGTGGTTTTCACCAGAAAATTTTCTAAGTGTCCATTTTTGAAACGTACAAATATTCCTCTAAAATCAGACGAACTACGAATTCCGATTTACTCACCTGTAATCAGGAGAGAACCCAGTGCTGCATCTTTTAGCCCAGCACTGACCCTGAAAAGTAATTCTAAGCGTACTTACCAGTAACTTGTCTTTCCTTCCATAGGAATCCATTGTGTGGTTTTCAGCAGAAAATTTTCCAAGTGTCAATTTTGAAACGTACAAATATTCCTCTAAAATCAGTCCGAACTACGAATTCCGATCTACTCACCTGTTATCAGGAGAGAACCCAGGACTGCATCTTTTAGCCCAGCACTGACCCTGAAGAGTAATTCTAAGCGTACTCACCAGTAACTTGTATTTCCTTCCATAGGAATCCATTGTGTGGTGTTCACCAGAAAATTTTCAAAGTGTCCATTTTTGAAACGTACAAATATTCCTCTAAAATCAGCCGAACTACGAATTTCGATTAACTCACCTGTTTTCAGGAGAGAACCCAGGGCTCCATCTTTTAGCCCAGCACTGACCCTGAAAAGTAATTCTAAGCGTACTTACCAGTAACTTGTATTTCCTTCCATAGGAATCCATTGTGTGGTTTTCACCAGAAAATTTTCAAAGTGTCCATTTTTGAAACATAGAAATATTCCTCAAAAATCAGCCGAACTACGAATTCCGATTTACTCACCTGTTATCAGGAAAGAACCCAGGGCTGCATCTTTTAGCCCATCTGTAAGGATCGCTGAGGATGTTCTACAGGAGCGTCTGGAATCTTGGAGAAAAGTCCACAGTCGTCCCCCACGTCCCTCTGACTCTATCAGACTCAAGAGTACGGAGGACACGCTAGGGGAAAACAGGGAAACAAAACAAGGATAGGCGGGGAGAAAGGCAGGTCTTGATTGGTGGATCACGTCAGGGTTAAAGGCAAGGACTCCCAGCTGTAAAACAAAGTCTTATTAAGGTACATCAATTTTCCACTAACCTCGATTGTTTGAACCCTCAAGATTACGGAAACCTACCACGATTCTCTTCAGCCTCTCTGGTAACTTTCATGAGTATCTGTGCCTCACTCTACAAGAAGACCCCATGATGAGACACAAGTGTAATATCAAACAATCCCTCAGAGAATGAGCTTAAACAGCGAAGGTACCTGGCTCTCCCCGTAAGTATCCAAGTGACCTGGGAGGGAGGCTAAATAACGTCTTCTTCTACTACTGTCTGCAGGTGATTGATTTATCTTAGGGCTGAAGGGAACAGATAGTCATGGGTCAGGAATAAATAAAGGCTAATATCCCCCACCTTAACTCAAGTGTTACGAATAAAGATTACCATGTTTTCTATACTGCAATACTGAAACCTAAATCAGTGCTCAATGGTCCAAGCCAGTCAACACCCCCTATTAAACGTTTTAAGGGAACGTAGTGCAGGGAAAAGATTTGGAAATGCCTTTCTCATTCGCTGAAAGGTCGTAATATCAAAGGATAAGTAATATAATAAGATTAACAACACCAGAACCAAATGATACTCCGGCTTGACAAAGACCGAGAGTCGCCTTAACTGCAGGCTCCACTATTTAGAACAAAAAGACTGCCAATGCAAGGTTCAATCCCAGGAATCCACTTAAAGGAACAGCGTGTGGAACGGGATCCACGGAATAGACACAGACTCTTTGACCTTACTTGGTAACGGGGAAATCACTCGGGTACAGTCACACCAACCAGAAGGAATTGCGCAGCCAGTGATGCCGCTTCTGCAAGCTCGAAAACGCCAACGCCACGCTACACAAGGAACAACGAGTACGCCAGCACTCGTTCAGTACAACTCGTCTGCAACCGGAAACAGGAAACTCAACCCAACCGGAAGTCAGGAAAACACCAATGGGACGGAAATGGGGCTAAGTGCAAGAACGCTAAGCAGCGTTTGCACGCCCTTCGCCCCTTAAATACCTATCCGCTCTCAGGAACATGACCGCGGGGCATGACACCAGCACTGACCCTGAAAAGGAATTCTAAGCGTACTTACCAGTAACTTGTATTTCCTTCCATAGGAATCGATTGTGTGGTTTTCACCAGAAAATTTTCTGTGTCCATTTTTGAAACGTAGAAATATTCCTCTAAAATCAGCCGAACTACGAATTCCGATTTACTCACCTGTAATCAGAAAAGGACCCAGTGCTGCATCTTTTAGCCCAGCACTGACCCTGAAAAGGAATTCTAAGCGTACTTACCAGTAACTTGTATTTCCTTCCATAGGAATCGATTGTGTGGTTTTCACCAGAAAATTTTCTGTGTCCATTTTTGAAACGTTGAAATATTCCTCTAAAATCAGCCGAACTACGAATTCCGATTTACTCACCTGTAATCAGAAAAGGACCCAGTGCTGCATCTTTTAGCCCAGCACAGACCCTGAAAAGTAATTCTAAGCGTACTTACCAGTAACTTGTATTTCCTTCCATAGGAATCTATTGTGTGGTTTTCACCAGAACATTTTCAGTGTCCATTTTTGAAATGTACAAATATTCCTCTAAAATCAGCCGAACTACGAATTCCGATTTACTCACCTGTTATCAGGAGAGAACCCAGGGCTGCATCTTTTAGCCCAGCACTGACCCGGAAAAGTAATTCTAAGCGTACTTACCAGTAACTTGTATTTCCTTCCATAGGAATCCATTGTGTGGTTTTCAGCAGAAAAGTTTCTAAGTGTCCATTTTGGAAACGTACAAATATTCCTCTAAAATCAGCAGAACGACGAATTCAGATTTACTCACCTGTAATCAGGAGAGGACTCAGTGCTGCATCTTTTAGCCCAGCACTGACCCTGAAAAGTAATTCTAAGCGTACTTACCAGTAACTTGTATTTCCTTCCATAGGAATCCATTGTGTGGTTTTCACCAGAAAAGTTTCGAAGTGTCTATTTTCACAAACTAAAAATATTCCTAAAAAATCGTCTGTATGACTTAAACACATTCTTTCAACTGTTTACAGGAGGTTGGCCAGTGCTGGATCCAGGATCCACCACTGAGTAAGAAAAAGTAATGATAACACTACTTACCTGCTAAGTGAATTTTCTGCCATAGGATAACATTGGTGATTCTATGTGAATTTTTTTTTCTAAGTGTCAACTTTTAAAATACAATAATATTCCTTAAAAATAACTACTGTAACCAAAGCGCTTTTACTCAACTGTTTACAGGAGATGTCCAAGGACTGAATCTAGGATCCAGTCCTGTGGTTAGAAAAGTAATGCATAAAGTAACTAATTGCATTTCACTAGAAATTCACATTGAGCTCAGTGTTGCTTTGTTTGAAATTGTGTTGCCCATTGCAGCAACTGTAACTACTGTACTTAAAAGTCTGTTGCCTATTTGCCAAGTATTTAAACTAAAGTAATTCATTCTGAGAAAGTATATTTTGTATTGTAATGTATAATGTAATTATAATGTAATTAAAAAAAATATATCTAAAAATAAATAGTTTAAAAAATATAGTAAATCAGTATAAAAAAAATCAGTATAACAATTGATACATTCAAAATTGTCATTTACAAAACCTTTGAAATTCTCTGAAAAAACCATAGGTTTCAGGCCTGATATAGTTAGGAATTAGCATTTAAAAAACCTTTGAAATTCACTGAAAAAACCATAGGTTTCAGGGGCGTTATAGTTAGGAATTGGCATTTAAAAAACCTTAGAAATTCACTGAAAAAACCATAGGTTTCAGGGGCGTTATAGTTAGCTGGACATTTCCCTAGTACAAAACCCTAGAAATTCCCCCGTTATAGTTAGTTCAGCTAACTATAACTCGCGCCCCCACAATGCACTGCTGATGACGTCACATATTACATCACTCATGACATGGTCAGTGACATCACTGATGACATCACTGATGACATCTGAAATGACATCACTGATGACATCACTGATGACGTCAGCCAGTGAGTGTGTGTTTCGGTAAATTTTAAATATGTTTAATATATATATAGGGAAAAACCTATGGAAGAATGAGTGGGTGTATAAGTGTGTGAATGGATGATTTAGTAGGTGCGTGACTGACTCTATAAGTGAGTCATTAAACGTATCTTACTCCAGACTAGTGACTAAACTGTGTGAATGTCTGTATCTGTCTGTCTGTTGGTGTATAAGCGGCTGCATGGTTTTGTGAATAGCTATATGAGAGTTTCTATGGGTTATTGATTGATTGTCTGAGTATCTGTTTGGGTGCCTGAGTGTTTGTGTGGGTGAGGTGTGTGTGACTCTGTGCATACATGTGTGAGTGGGTAATTCTATGGGTGCATGGTTTTAAGAGTGCATCTGTGATGGAGTGTATGGTTGGGTGAGTGTATGTATGGGTGTGTTAGTGATTGAATGTATATCTCAGTGGTACATGTGTGAGTAACTACATATGTGAAAGGCAGTATATATGTGTGTAAGAGTATATAAGTGGGTATATGTGAGAGTGTGTGATTGTCAGAGTGGCTGTATGAATGAGTGTGTGCTTGTATCAGTGATTGTATAAGAGCGTAAGAATGCGGTACTATTTTTATGAGTAAGTGAACTTGTGTGTGTATAACTGCATAGGTGAGTAAATGGGAGTGTGATTAATTATTTGCATGACTGACTAGGTGTGAGAGTACCTCTATGGATGATTGGTGGTGTGTGAGTGTCTATGTAGGTGTATAAATGCATATGATAGTCCTGTACTGAGTGACTGTAAGTATGAGTGACTGTACAGGTGAGTGAGTGGATGTGTGTGTAGATCTAAGAGTCAATGAGTGGGTATGTAGTTATTGGTATTGGAGTATCTATGGTTTTGAGAATGGACGTCTGAAATTTTGATTGAGTATATCAAAGGGTGTGAGAAGATGCACTAATTTATCACATGGATGACATCATCAGTGATGCCATCAGTGATGTAATTTCAGATGTCATCAGTGATGTCATCAGTGATGTCACTGACCATGTCATGAGTAATGTAATATGTGACGTCATCAGCAGTGCATTGCGGGGGCGCGAGTTATAGTTAGCTGAACTAACTATAACGGGGGAATTTCTAGGGTTTTGTACGAGGGAAATGTCCAGCTAACTATAACGCCCCTGAAACCTATGGTTTTTTCAGTGAAAATATATATATATATATATATATATATATATATATATATATATATATGTTCGCTCTTAGCCTTCCCAAAAGATTGAGCCTCACTCGAACATTTACCAAGGTGGCAAGCCTTTAATGAAGAGTATGAACAGTCAGCTGAGATAGTTACGATCACACGGCCACAACGCGACTTGCCTGACGCGTTTCGAAGGTATCTCCTTCTTCCTCAGAGGCAGTCAGTCATAGATACACGCTCCGGTCACCATCCATAAATGCAAAATACGCCCCCAGATGGGCGGGTCAATTGGCCCCAAAGACTTATGGTTACTGGAGTCCCGGAAGATCTCACCCATGATGGTGCGTTAATTTCCGTGCCTTTCAAGCCCTCAGATGGGCCACCGTCTCAGATGCTGTTCTCATCTCAGGTAAGTGCTCCACATCACAGCTCAGAATATATCCTGCTGCATGGCCCCCTCTCATCTCGGGGTGGTGCGGCTCGACGGCTGGGCGCCGCCAAAAATGTTCGCTCTTAGCCTTCCCAAAAGATTGAGCCTCACTCGAACATTTACCAAGGTGGCAAGCCTTTAATGAAGAGTATGAACAGTCAGCTGAGATAGTTACGATCACACGGCCACAACGCGACTTGCCTGACGCGTTTCGAAGGTATCTCCTTCTTCCTCAGAGGCAGTCGGTCATAGATACACGCTCCGGTCACCATCCATAAATGCAAAATACGCCCCCAGATGGGCGGGTCAATTGGCCCCAAAGACTTATGGTTACTGGAGTCCCGGAAGATCTCACCCATGATGGTGCGTTAATTTCCGTGCCTTTCAAGCCCTCAGATGGGCCACCGTCTCAGATGCTGTTCTCATCTCAGGTAAGTGCTCCACATCACAGCTCAGAATATATCCTGCTGCATGGCCCCCTCTCATCTCGGGGTGGTGCGGCTCGACGGCTGGGCGCCGCCAAAAATGTTCGCTCTTAGCCTTCCCAAAAGATTGAGCCTCACTCGAACATTTACCAAGGTGGCAAGCCTTTAATGAAGAGTATGAACAGTCAGCTGAGATAGTTACGATCACACGGCCACAACGCGACTTGCCTGACGCGTTTCGAAGGTATCTCCTTCTTCCTCAGAGGCAGTCGGTCATAGATACACGCTCCGGTCACCATCCATAAATGCAAAATACGCCCCCAGATGGGCGGGTCAATTGGCCCCAAAGACTTATGGTTACTGGAGTCCCGGAAGATCTCGCCCATGATGGTGCGTTAATTTCCGTGCCTTTCATACTCTTCATTAAAGGCTTGCCACCTTGGTAAATGTTCGAGTGAGGCTCAATCTTTTGGGAAGGCTAAGAGCGAACACATTTTTGGCGGCGCCCAGCCGTCGAGCCGCACCACCCCGAGATGAGAGGGGGCCATGCAGCAGGATATATTCTGAGCTGTGATGTGGAGCACTTACCTGAGATGAGAACAGCATCTGAGACGGTGGCCCATCTGAGGGCTTGAAAGGCACGGAAATTAACGCACCATCATGGGTGAGATCTTCCGGGACTCCAGTAACCATAAGTCTTTGGGGCCAATTGACCCGCCCATCTGGGGGCGTATTTTGCATTTATGGATGGTGACCGGAGCGTGCATCTATGACCGACTGCCTCTGAGGAAGAAGGAGATACCTTCGAAACGCGTCAGGCAAGTCGCGTTGTGGCCGTGTGATCGTAACTATCTCAGCTGACTGTTCATACTCTTCATTAAAGGCTTGCCACCTTGGTAAATGTTCGAGTGAGGCTCAATCTTTTGGGAAGGCTAAGAGCGAACATATATATATATATATATATATATATATATATATATATATATATCTATCTATATATATATATATATATATATATCCCAAACCTCTCCTCCTGAAGAAAAGAGCAGAGGCCTCACGGGGGACTGTGCGGAAACACCTTTATTGAAGTAAAAGCGGCATAATGCATTTCGGCCCTTGATTGGCCTTCTTCGGATGCCTAAATCCCAGGAGGCATGGGAACACCTGAAAATAATTGTCCAACAGCTTCACCATTGGTGGTGACCCGCTACACCCCTCGAATGCTTGCTCACCGATCCGTCCTTCGTAGGAACTACGGGTCCCAGGATGCATCTGTACTCCCGGTAGGTGCTGCAGGGGGGTCCAAATGGAATCGCGGGATGCCGGGCAAGCGAAGGTGGTACCCAATTGCCAATATCCTGTGTGTGTAATTTTCTCGGTGTGTCCTCGGGTCCCCAAACACCGCTTCAGCCCCGCAATCCAGGCAATCAATGATGGTGGAGGCAGGAGTGACCATGCAACCCGCCCTACATCTCGCCGCCGTCTGATGTTCTGGAAAGTGAGGCGTGCCACGGAACTACCGATCCCTCGGTGCCCAAACAATACTGCAACAGCAGCCGCCAGATATATCCGTGGCCAACTTGACAAAGCGGGGCCCTCTGACTCACGTCGCTGGCTGACGTGAAAAATATCCCAAACCTCTCCTCCTGAAGAAAAGAGCAGAGGCCTCACGGGGGACTGTGTGGAAACACCTTTATTGAAGTAAAAGCGGCATAATGCATTTCGGCCCTTGATCGGCCTTCTTCGGATGCCTAAATCCCAGGAGGCATGGGAACACCTGAAAATAATTGTCCAACAGCTTCACCATTGGTGGTGACCCGCTACACCCCTCGAATGCTTGCTCACCGATCCGTCCTTCGTAGGAACTACGGGTCCCAGGATGCATCTGTACTCCCGGTAGGTGCTGCAGGGGGGTCCAAATGGAATCGCGGGATGCCGGGCAAGCGAAGGTGGTACCCAATTGCCAATATCCTGTGTGTGTAATTTTCTCGGTGTGTCCTCGGGTCCCCAAACACCGCTTCAGCCCCGCAATCCAGGCAATCAATGATGGTGGAGGCAGGAGTGACCATGCAACCCGCCCTACATCTCGCCGCCGTCTGATGTTCTGGAAAGTGAGGCGTGCCACGGAACTACCGATCCCTCGGTGCCCAAACAATACTGCAACAGCAGCCGCCAGATATATCCGTGGCCAACTTGACAAAGCGGGGCCCTCTGACTCACGTCGCTGGCTGACGTGAAAAATATCCCAAACCTCTCCTCCTGAAGAAAAGAGCGGAGGCCTCACGGGGGACTGTGCGGAAACACCTTTATTGAAGTAAAAGCGGCATAATGCATTTCGGCCCTTGATCGGCCTTCTTCGGATGCCTAAATCCCAGGAGGCATGGGAACACCTGAAAATAATTGTCCAACAGCTTCACCATTGGTGGTGACCCGTCTACACCCCTCGAATGCTTGCTCACCGATCCGTCCTTCGTAGGAACTACGGGTCCCAGGATGCATCTGTACTCCCGGTAGGTGCTGCAGGGGGGTCCAAATGGAATCGCGGGATGCCGGGCAAGCGAAGGTGGTACCCAATTGCCAATATCCTGTGTGTGTAATTTTTTCGGTGTGTCCTCGTGTCCCCAAACACCGCTTCAGCCCCGCAATCCAGGCAATCAATGATGGTGGAGGCAGGGGTGACCATGCAACCCGCCCTACATCTCGCCGCCGTCTGATGTTCTGGAAAGTGAGGCATGCCACGGAACTACCGATCCCTCGGTGCCCAAACAATACTGCAACAGCAGCCGCCAGATATATCCGTGGCCAACTTGACAAAGCGGGGCCCTCTGACTCACGTCGCTGGCTGACGTGAAAAATATCCCAAACCTCTCCTCCTGAATATATATATAATCTTTATATTTATTTATTTATTTATTTAAATATATGTATTTGAATGTTGTTCATTTGACATCTGGGTAAGCCTTTTTGTTAGAGAGTGTTGCGCAAATAAAACCCCATGCCTCATGCCAAGTACAGGCTTTTGATGTGTATCCTTTATAAGAGTGAAATCCCTTTCCTGGTGGTGTTTTCATTGCTTTGCCGTGTTTGTGCCTCCGTGTGGGAGGGTGGTATTTTCTATTATTTGGGAGGGCGTAGCAGTACAAGGACCATTAGTCATACTGTGGTTACATATCACCCTCAACGTACTTGGCAGACAAAACAACCCTTCATCATCAAGATTACAATGCTTAATGATTGTTGTACCCATTCTCATTACTTGTCAACAGTACCTTGAGAGAATTGTTAGCCCCAATGGCAGCGTATATATGGGTCAATGTGATTATGTGTAATAAGTTACATTGGTCACTCTTCACAATGATGATGATCTTCAGCCGAGCCAACTTTTTAACAACCAAATGTACTTGTATTCTCTTATGTCTCTTACCTTGGATTCCTCCAGACCTTCTTTTAAGTCTTTCACTCTAGACATGATGAAGAAAGTCAAAATGATTTATTTTTTCTTCCCATGACTGATTTAGAGCTGAGGTGGAGAACGTCCACCAGTTGCTATGCTTTATTTCTTGTACTCACTTAAGTACCTTACCATTGCAAGGTTTGGAACCTGTTTTAACCCCTTCGACGCGCATGACGGAACGGTTCCGTCATGCACGTCGGTTGCGCTGTGCGCATGACGGAACCGTTCCGCCATGGCCCCGCCCGCGCACGGAACCTTCAGCGTGGCGCGGAAATCCGCGCCGCGCTGAAGGGGTTAATAACGGTCTCAACATCATGTTGATATGGCGATACCGTACTGATTTTGTCTGCTATGTCCTTCCACAAGCATGTCCTTGTTTGTTTTTGGTGGCATCTTGAGTTGGCACATTAGGTGGTCATGGTATCTTACCACCACCTTAGCAAGGACCAGCAGCTCAGGATCAGTAAACGTATACTTTCTTTCAGTGTTAGGGTCATTGATGGAAGAGTCTGGCAGGTTTCTGTTTGTGATGACTGTGATATCAGAGGATGGCAATGCATTCTGTTTCTCTTGTTTCAAGGTGTTTTGAAACCTGTAGGAACTCCAAAAGGTCCTGGATCATCCAGTGTTCAATGTAAT
Source organism: Triturus cristatus (assembly GCF_964204655.1). Classification (NCBI taxonomy): domain Eukaryota; kingdom Metazoa; phylum Chordata; class Amphibia; order Caudata; family Salamandridae; genus Triturus; species Triturus cristatus. The sequence goes on from NC_140593.1 coordinate 896,630,968, forward strand.
CTTCTGTGCCATAATATCCAGAGAACCTTCCAGCACCAGAGGATCAAGATCTCCTTGGCAGTTTGTCAGAATATGTGGAAATCGAAGTAGAAGCACTGGGAAAGCCCACAACAGTTCTAGCACTGTCAGGAAATAAGCTGCAACTTACTGATTGGAGTCACCAATAGCAGATTCATTGTCTGATGTCTCATTTGAGCAGTGTGAAGATTGTGCTGTACTATATGTTATGGTTGTGCGACCTTACCGTGTAATACACTCACAAAACTGTTTTGGGTCCAGTCAGGCTTGTTTGTAAAACCTCTAGCTCAACCCTGGGTAGCTGTGGCTTCAAGCAGCAAGGCTTAGATAAAGGAACTAGTTTAAAGCCTTTAGAAGCACCTAACAAAGAAATAAGAAAGTCACACAACACAAAAGAAATCCGACACCAATTTATAAAAATAGATTATATTTAGACACCAAGATGAGCAAAATCGACCGGAGTGTTCCGGAGATATAGATTTTCCAATAAACCGTAAATCTCAGCTTTTTAGTCCAAAGAGCAAACAAGCATTGGTAACTGTCAAGTTTAGAAACTTTTGAAAGAGTTGTGTTCAGCTACTGCACCTCGAGTGGGGCAACCAAATCTGACAGGGAAAAGGTCAGGGGGGCTACTAAGGAGTAATTGGGCAGTTACCCAGTCACCAAAGCAGTCTCAAATCCAGTTCCACACTCTACATCAAGACTGCCATAGAATTCAATGGAGTGGTCGTGATGCTGGCAAAGCAGGATGCTGAGGGGGCTGAAAGATGGTCTGGGTGCTGTGCGGTCGACCAGGGTGTCCTTGGCGGTTATTCCTCAGTCCAGGGGTAAGGTGGGGCAACTTTGGCCACAGGGGTCAGTGTCCATCAAAGTCCTCTTTGAACCATTAGAAGGACAGCTGCATCTGAGCAACTGATCTCCACACACAATGGGTCCAGCGGTATCATTTAGTGAAGGCTGGTGTCCCTCTATGGTGACCAATCTGGGCTTAGATGACACTCCTGGGTCGAGCAGACTGGTGCAACTTTTGGCTATGAAGGATTAGTCTCTTGGGTTGCCTAGCGGTGTTCAGCAGCAAATCGCAGGAAGTGAAAGACTGATTTTCCAGAATGAGCAACTTCAGCTTTGGTGGCCTTGGTGCTGGTTTCAGGCGATCAGCCGACTAACCCTTGGAGTCACTTCTTTGGTCTGGGGCTCGGGAGTGACTTTTCCATGAGCCATGAGCCACATGCAGAGTCCTCTCTTTGCTAGTCCAAGGTGCAGCAGGTGCAGCACCACCAATCAGTGCAGTCTCTTTTGCCAGGTCCAGGTGTCATCAGGGCAGTTCTTCTTCGGTCCTTTCTCCAGTTCCATTGTGAGCTGAGGTTTAGGGTGCCATATTTATGCCCAGAAAGTGCACTGGGGGAAAGAAGCGGTCACTAGCCAATGGGCTACCAGGATCACTCCCACTGTGTGACAACTTCTGGCTATGTGTGGCATCTAGCAATTCCAGAGTACACGGTTCTGTCCACTCCTAAGATGTCGGACTCTTCTTTGGATGCTAGGAGCTTGGCAGCCCACCCTAGAAGTGTGGCTACCTGTGGGTTACACACCCACACGAAAACCGGTTTGGGCTTTATCTCCTCTCTCTGTTCCTGCTGCCAACTTGTCCACCTGAACAAACTGGCAACTTCAGACAAGTGATCACCATTTGCACACGAAAGGAGGCTTCGCCTTTGAAGCTCCCCTTTTGGACCAACACCCTGAGTGGCTTCCTGTAAGGGGATGGTAACACCTCTCCCTGTAGCATGTGTCTACTGTTGGAAGAGGTGTGGCACTGCAGCCAGGGCGTCTGACTCCGGAATCTGGGGATCACGGTTCGATCGCCGGCGGCAGATTATCCCAGCACCATGTGACTCTCGGCAATAGCTTGCTTAATCTTCAAGACGGCCCCCAGCGCCTAGAGACCCTTACGGGTGATTGTTCACGCTTTACAAATGTGGATATTATATTGTATTATTATTCCTGAGCCCGGGAGTCATTCACACTACTACCCAGGAGGGCAGAAGGCTGTCTGCTGGACAGAAACTGTGTGAGGGCACTGGAAAAACTGGGCAATAGAGTGGCAACTTTCTAAAAGTTGCCTTTCCTTAAAAGTGACATTAAATGTGACTTGGGCATCAAGTCGGGTCTACTGCCACAATTAATGTGATACCTTGAAGTACCCGTTTTAGTAGTCCCATCCAAAAGTTAGCCAAGTTGAGAGTCCGCCGCTAACTGTGTGTTAGCCAATAGGGCTACTAACCTTTCCACAGCAAAAACAACAATTTGGAAGTTTTGATGTCAGAACATATTAAAAGTATATGTCCTACCTAATAATACACCGCTTCCTGCCTCTGAGCTCCATAGGACTTCCTTAGGGGGCGACTTTTTATATTGTTGAGGGAAGTGGAGGTTTTGCCAAATGTTTAAATGACAAAGTCGAACTAGCACTTTAACACTGCTCTTCCTGGCTGCAAAGGCAGGCTGGGAGCCTTTTTGTACCTTGTCACACACAGGGCGGCACAACCAGTGCTGCAACCCTTGGGACACACTCTGTCTTACATGCCTGAGTACAGTGGGTACCATATACAAGGGACTTAAAGGTAAGTCAGTTTAGGCCAATGGGGAATATCCAATTCAACATACATTTTGTAAGGGGTTAGAACACTGGCACAGATATCTAGTTAGAAGGCCTCAGTGCACTCTTAGAGTCGTAAAACAATCAGCATCAGTGCAAACCTTGGGGGTGATCATGCAAAAAGCGGCCTTTTCTTATAAGCAGAGAGTGTGTCTATTGTGGCAAAAGGAGGAAACAATTATCTCTGAGCCACCCCCCATTCCTTCAGGAACATGTCCACTGCATTCACCCCTGGCTCTGGCCTCCAGCTGAAATATTTCACAGATGATTGTTCAATATGGACATGAAGAGATCTGTCTCACAAGCACCCCACTGCTTCACAAGTGCCAGAAACACTCTGCAATCCAGCATCTAATCACTGGAGTCATGTATGGACCTGAAATACCAGTCTGCCTTTACATTCTAATGGCCTACGAAACAGAAATACTATACTATGCTGTTACCAAAATCCATCTCTGTAGGCAGAAGTTCTAAAAGTCCTTTGCTAACTTGGTTAGATTCCTGCATCTTGTCTGTCTTATTTGACTTACCAGTGAACGGATAACAAGTTGGTTAAAAATAAGTGAGATATCTATAATAATAAATGCCTCATAATGATCACCTATGGGGTAGGTGTAATAGCCATTCAGATGTATTTAATCACCAAATAAAAGCTGTGGCTTCAAGCAGCAAGGCTTAGATAAAGGAACTAGTTTAAAGCCTTTAGAAGCACCTAACAAAGAAATAAGAAAGTCACACAACACAAAAGAAATCCGACACCAATTTATAAAAATAGATTATATTTAGACACCAAGATGAGCAAAATCGACCGGAGTGTTCCGGACATATAGATTTTCCAATAAACCGTAAATCTCAGCTTTTTAGTCCAAAGAGCAAACAAGCATTGGTAACTGTCAAGTTTAGAAACTTTTGAAAGAGTTGTGTTCAGCTACTGCACCTCGAGTGGGGCAACCAAATCTGACAGGGAAAAGGTCAGGGGGGCTACTAAGGAGTAGTTGGGCAGCTACCCAGTCACCAAAGCAGTCTCAAATCCAGTTCCACACTCTACATCAAGACTGCCATAGAATTCAATGGAGTGGTCGTGATGCTGGCAAAGCAGGATGCTGAGGGGGCTGAAAGATGGTCTGGGTGCTGTGCGGTCGACCAGGGTGTCCTTGGCGGTTATTCCTCAGTCCAGGGGTAAGGTGGGGCAACTTTGGCCACAGGGGTCAGTGTCCATCAAAGTCCTCTTTGAACCATTAGAAGGACAGCTGCATCTGAGCAACTGATCTCCATACACAATGCGTCCAGCGGTATCATTTAGTGAAGGCTGGTGTCCCTCTATGGTGACCAATCTGGGCTTAGATGACACTCCTGGGTCGAGCAGACTGGTGCAACTTTTGGCTATGAAGGATTAGTCTCTTGGGTTGCCTAGCGGTGTTCAGCAGCAAATCGCAGGAAGTGAAAGACTGATTTTCCAGAATGAGCAACTTCAGCTTTGGTGGCCTTGGTGCTGGTTTCAGGCGATCAGCCGACTAACCCTTGGAGTCACTTCTTTGGTCTGGGGCTCGGGAGTGACTTTTCCATGAGCCATGAGCCACATGCAGAGTCCTCTCTTTGCTAGTCCAAGGTGCAGCAGGTGCAGCACCACCAATCAGTGCAGTCTCTTTTGCCAGGTCCAGGTGTCATCAGGGCAGTTCTTCTTCGGTCCTTTCTCCAGTTCCATTGTGAGCTGAGGTTTAGGGTGCCATATTTATGCCCAGAAAGTGCACTGAGGGAAAGAAGCGGTCACTAGCCAATGGGCTACCAGGATCACTCCCACTGTGTGACAACTTCTGGCTATGTGTGGCATCTAGCAATTCCAGAGTACACGGTTCTGTCCACTCCTAAGATGTCTGACTCTTCTTTGGATGCTAGGAGCTTGGCAGCCCACCCTAGAAGTGTGGCTACCTGTGGGTTACACGCCCACAGAAAAACCGGTTTGGGCTTTATCTCCTCTCTCTGTTCCTGCTGCCAACCTGTTCACCTGAACAAACTGGCAACTTCAGACAAGTGGTCACCATTTGCAAACGAAAGGAGGCTTCGCCTTTGAAGCTCCCCTTTTGGACCAACACCCTGAGTGGCTTCCTGTAAGGGGATGGTAACACCTCTCACTGTAGCATGTGTCTACTGTTGGAAGAGGTGTGGCACTGCGGCCAGGGCATCTGACTCCGGAATCTGGGGATCACGGTTCGATCGCCGGCGGCAGATTAGCCCAGCACCATGTGACTCTGGGCAATAGCTTGCTTAATCTTCAAGACGGCCCCCAGCGCCTAGAGACCCTTACGGGTGATTGTTCACGCTTTACAAATGTGGATATTATATTGTATTATTATTCCTGAGCCCGGGAGTCATTCACACTACTACCCAGGAGGGCAGAAGGCTGTCTGCTGGACAGAAACTGTGTGAGGGCACTGGAAAAACTGGGCAATAGAGTGGCAACTTTCTAAAAGTTGCCTTTCCTTAAAAGTGACATTAAATGTGACTTGGGCATCAAGTCGGGTCTACTGCCACAATTAATGTGATACCTTGAAGTACCCATTTTAGTAGTCCCATCCAAAAGTTAGCCAAGTTGAGAGTCCGCCGCTAACTGTGTGTTAGCGAATGGGGCTACTAACCTTTCCACAGCAAAAACAACAATTTGGAAGTTTTGATGTCAGAACATATTAAAAGTATATGTCCTACCTAATAATACACTGCTTCCTGCCTCTGAGCTCCATAGGACTTCCTTAGGGGGCGACTTATTATATTGTTGAGGGAAGTGGAGGTTTTGCCAAATGTTTAAATGACAAAGTCGAACTAGCACTTTAACACTGCTCTTCGTGGCTGCAAAGGCAGGCTGGGAGCCTTTTTGCACCTTGTCACACACAGGGCGGCACAACCAGTGCTGCAACCCTTGGGACACACTCTGTCTTACATGCCTGAGTACAGTGGGTACCATATACAAGGGACTTAAAAGTAAGTCAGCTTAGGCCAATGGGGAATATCCAATTCAACATACATTTTGTAAGGGGTTAGAACACTGGCACAGATATCTAGTTAGAAGGCCTCAGTGCACTCTTAGAGTCGAAAAACAATCAGCATCAGTGCAAACCTTGGGGGTGATCATGCAAAAAGTGGCCTTTTCTTATAAGCAGAGAGTGTGTCTATTGTGGCAAAAGGAGGAAACAATTATCTCTGAGCCACCCCCCATTCCTTCAGGAACATGTCCACTGCATTCACCCCTGGCTCTGGCCTCCAGCTGAAATATTTCACAGATGATTGTTCAATATGGACATGAAGAGATCTGTCTCACAAGCACCCCACTGCTTCACAAGTGCCAGAAACACTCTGCAATCCAGCATCTAATCACTGGAGTCATGTATGGACCTGAAATTCCAGTCTGCCTTTACATTCTAATGGCCTACGAAACAGAAATACTATACTATGCTGTTACCAAAATCCATCTCTGTAGGCAGAAGTTCTAAAAGTCCTTTGCTAACTTGGTTAGATTCCTGCATCTTGTCTGTCTTATTTGACTTACCAGGGAACGGATAACAAGTTGGTTAAAAATAAGTGAGATATCTATAACAATAAATGCCTCATAATGATCACCTATGGGGTAGGTGTAATAGCCATTCAGATGTATTTAATCACCAAATAAAAGAAAACAAGTTCTGCATAAGGCTAATTATAAAATTTTAATTATTTTCCCTGCCATGCAGAACTTGGTCTAGGATATCTGGAGGACACTATTAAACTGTCTTCTATGTTGATATTGATGTAAGTTTTGATTTAGCCTTCTACTAGCCTCAATAGATTGGCTAGTCAGTCAGTCAGTCAATGACTTTATTCGATTCGAAAAAGAATCATAAAAGTATACATATTTAACATACAAACTCACAAATTGTATTTCTTATCAAAAAGGTACGAATACATAAGTGGCAAAGACCATATATCAAAAACACATTATCTATGGACACTATATTCTTTATAAAAAGTTCTTTAAAATTTAATACAATAACACTAATAAAAATTACATTAAAAACAACAAACAATTTATAAAAATCTATTACTCCAGATTTCCCAATGGACTCACGATCAATTTGTATCTCCGCAGACATTATAAAGTATACTGTGCGTTATCAAAACTACAAAAACGTATGTATTGGTGGGTTAGCCTCTCACACCAACCCACTTGATTTTGTAGGGTAGTTACCACGACTCAGGTTATTTTAGCTGAATATGTTTATATAGGTTATCAATTCTATGAATTTCAGTAACTTATAGCAGGGAACATACTATCAATAACGATTTCTGATTGAGAGTGCCAATCTAATAAAACTGATCATAGAGCTACACATAGCAGCAGTTTGTAATGTTCTTAAATGTTCAAAACCTTCCTTAAAATTGCAAGGTCTAATTTCCCTTAAGATAGGTTTAATAAAAGGATCTCTTGGAGCTTTGTAAAGTGTGCAAAAAAGTACAAAGTGCAGAGTGCTTTGTTCAGCTTCATTGTCACATGGGCAAGGGGGTAGCCTCTCACACCAACCCCCTTGCTTCAGAAAAGCAACCAAAAAATGCAATATTTTTAACCGAAATCTGGTCAAATAAAAACGCCACTGCGTATGTGTAGTGAAAGACAAATAAAATTGATGCTGTAATGTAGCTGCCTGGTATAATGGTTGTTCATCATATTTAGATGAACCCAGTATACTACGATATGCATTCTTAATCGCCATCTTTGAGCCTGGGGTAATGGAGTCAGGGTTATCATATAAATTACCAAAGGCCAATTTTATGAAAGGTTTCCTTTATGTAACTTAACCATGGGATCCGCGTGGCGTGATCCAGATTTACATATTGGCTAGTCACTAATACAAATAAATCATGGATTATGAAGTTTTTTTCTTACAATAGAAACAAATAAGTGAGGAGACTTTAGAGATTTCTAAACTTTAATTTAGATCCCAGTACATACGCATAGCATCTGAGGTTATGGAGTTGTACATAGGACTTCAATCTAATGTATACCAAAATATTCTACTGACCAGATTATGCTTTATAACTGGCTACTATTAACAATGTTTTCCCAGGGGCTGGTTTATCCCAAATAGTCTATATTCTAAGAAGGAGGGAGTGAGAAGTGATACAGGGTTTGCACACCTTCCCAAACGTCTAACTATTCAAAAACAGCAGAAGGGAACCCCTACCACACGTAGCCAATCTCTCTATATCTTCCCAAGGGGATCACTCTATGGTGTTAAAAGGGCTTTCACCCACTGGGATTCCAAGTGGCATGCTTCATCATAGAGTCCTCATCCAGATACCTAGTGTATCTGGATGGCCTCAACCTTTGTAGCCAAGGGAGCTCTTTAGTTATTAGGTGGGATCCTAGGTTTAAAATAGTCTAGGGTGTCCTGAAGGGTAATTTTATTTTTAAAGGGCACCCTGATGGAATTAAAAACAGGTGGGGATGTACTGAGGAAATTAATATCCTCTGTATCCCTGGATGAACATCCTGCTATTATCCTATTTGTGTGCATTCAATTGTGAAACTTCCGTTCACCTTACTCATACATATCGACTGATTTGATCTCTATATTTGAATTTCACTGATGGTATGTGAGAGACTGAGGTAATTAAGCAAGCACAACATCATTATATATATCTGTATCTATCTTTATACATGTCTCCAAGTGACCACTGTGATTATTTTACAACAAGCAGGACCAATGTGTAAGCAGTACAACGCGTGAGTCTCCATCACTCTAAAAATGTACACATACTCTGCATGCACTAGGTTGTTATACAGTTTCAAGTATTATCCTAAGATTACCAGGATAATATATGTGCTGCTGTCGTGTAGTTCCTACTAATTGTTGGATCTGCACATTTGTTTGGACAACATAAACCAAGGGCTTGGTGCCAAGCCTGATTCCTGACACCCCCACAGGATATGTTGGCCTATAGATCAGCTAGCTCACAGTGCCACCATAAGATTCCCTAACCTACCAGGGAGTAAATGGTTTCTGGCAACCACTGAATATGACAACCCTGACCCCTCAGGAATAGTGGAAACAGTACAAAACCTTTTGCTCAGTCACTCATGTTCACTTATTCTCAGAGAAGTATACAGAGAATACACAGTGGGATATTTTCAATAAATGTATTTAACCAACGTAATTCTTGTATAAAATACGTGTGCTGCAATGATTAATAGACAGAAGTAGATAAACGTGATTACAAGCACCAAAAGAGAAAATAGTAGATATAGTTCTACCATGGTGCTAAAACAATGAATATATGCAGGCATATGAAACAGGGCAGTAATTGAACGTATTTCCTACAATGCGAACCCTACTCTAAGTGTGTGTAGGTGTAAAGCCAAGAATCCCCCCAAGGGCCGATCATCATCATCATCAGTTACATTTATACAGTGCGCGGCTACCTCCAACAGTGGTGTCTCAGCACTAACAGCCGATCAAACCCCATTATCTGATGGGATAGAATGATGATGGACCCTGTCTTGGTAACGAACTGGACACCCCTTATGAGATGTTTAGGCTGCTGCGTGGTGAAGTCTTGGAATGCAGGGACCCCCGGTGTCAGCTGAAGTGCCTCCTCTACTAATCAATCGGGATGCTCATCTTTTATAATAGAAAGCAGTCTCACGATGTGCATATAGATTAATGATGTTATGGAAATGCAAATAGCCCTGTCGCCCCATGGATGAAGATAGGGATTACATTTGTATATAGTGTGAAAAGAGACCTTGTACATGATGTTCAGGGCATTGTGATAATGTTGTGCGAAGCTAGATGTGTAAACAAGTTTAGTTTCAGGGAAATTCATCCTACATTGTTGTGCATGCAAATATGCGCAAAAGGTCACGGCCTAAATGTTATGGTTAGGAAAATGTAAGAAATAAACTGTTTTGCTACATGGGCCTACCTTGGGAATAAAACACTGCACTCATCATGCTTATTAAGTGTTTTTTTTTTTTCTTTTTGTTTTTTTTTATAGAATTACGTTTATTAATTTTTAAAAAAAGGTTTCAAAGAATTTTATACGGCTTTTGGGTACTTTCAATGTACTAGATGAGAACCCACATTCCTCTTCGTGTAATATCGCTTTCTAGTAAAAAAAGAAATTCTAAAAAACAATTTACACTGTTTCACTGAATGCGTCATCGTCGTCCAGCAACATTTGTGGCCTCTATCGGGGGATTTTACATTTTCCTTCTTCAGATACCTTTTTCATTTGTTTTACATTAGGAAACTGTACAACGTTATAAGTTACAAGGGCTTACATTACCACTATATGTTTGCGAGGAGCACATTTGAGGATTAAAAAAGAGAAAGAATACAATGGCACCTGGAGTTTTCTTTGGTACATCTATTTGCACTTCTTTTTTTTTTAAATTTCTTTTTATTTGCAGAAATAAACAAATCAACAACATGGTCAATGGATTCGCATTAACGTCATTCGAACACCGGTGACACACAGTGACAGTATGAGTTAGAGTTTCCTGTGAATTAACTAGAAGCGGTCAATATGTTCAGTCTATGGCCTCCAAGCCGGAGCGGCGAGCCTGCGGGGGCTCACAGATGTAACCTCTGTATTCATTCCATTTGGAACACACCTCCCCCCACTTCCGGGGGCACCCTTATTTGCACTTCTTTATCTCTGGTCTGGTCTACAAGTCGGACTGCACAAGGTTTTGTTGGTTTTCAGTAAAGGTCGAAAATCGGCTCAGTCGATGTCTTATGTGATACGTAAATACAGCATTTAGTGGCCATTAAAGCAGAAATGTTTAACATGTCCCAAGTGTCGATTTCTTAGTGCATTGCCTGGCTCTCAACAAAATGGTGTCTTGTGCTGCTCTCCCACTTCACACATCGCCTCTATTCCTCGTCAGACTGGTTGAGGAGCGCTACTTCGATGCCATTTTGAATTGGCTTTAGCTTCCTTATTCCAATCTCGACCTCTCCCGTGATCCTCTTGTGCCTGTTGAGACAGCAGTGGACTAGGAAGTAGTTAGTGGCTATGAGGATGAGGGCGGCGGCATAGTGCCAGCAGAAGCACATGGTGATGAACATGATATTCTCGTGTTCTGTCTGGTTCCATTCAGGCCCTCCCCAGGGGGGGTACAGGACAAACCCGATCTGCCAGAACCAAGTCCCCTGCAGAATGGTGATGCTGGTGCGGAAGAGCTCCAGCACAATGTGGTCCCTCAGAAAGACTTCAATAAATATAGTGATGGAACCACCAAACACCGCAATGAGGAGCAGGGAGTGTATGTGCTGGTCCAATTCCGGGCGGTTGTGGACGTGAAAGGAAAAGAGAAGACCTTCAATGAATACTGCTAGGAAAAGGGTGAGGCGGTCCAGACCTTGGGGCACCTTGAATGGGGAATAGACAAGGATGTCAATGACCCCAGAGAGTCCGTAGAATAGATACATGGTGGAGTGCTGCCAGTTCATTAGCTTCACCCAGCTCTTCTCCTCTCCATCATACAGGTGCATATGTGGACCATCGGGGACAAATGCTCAGCCAGGATACCCACAAGAGCAAACACTGCTTTTGCAACGCATTCCGCGAGCTCGAGGCGCTGGTAGCACTGGCTCGAGCGGCAGCCGCTCTTCGTCTTCTGGTTCAGGTACCGGAGCGGGTACTTTACAGACCACCAGAGTCCGAAGACCAGGAAGAAACTGCCTGGAAGGGCATGTCCTTTGAAGTTTGCCATCGTGGGCCCGTGTCTCTGCTCCGCAGCTGCTCCTCCGCTCTCTAGGGATAGCCGACTCCTCGTGCTTACAGCGCCCCATACCCACGGAGCTTGGTCTCACGCCAGCTCTTTACACAGCTGTAGTTTATCTCATGAGATCTGTGGGTGGAGGGATACAAACCATACTAGGCCACACCCCGGATTGCACCTGGGCAGGTTCTGCTGGCAGGGCTGGGGAGAGAGATTCTTCTTCTATTAAGTGTGATTTATGCTCATCCCCTTACTTAGTAGTGTTCTATTTATAGCTCCATGAGGGTAAGGAGGCAGGTGGACCTTGTAGTCAAACTCTGTTAACATACAGGTAAAAAGAACATCCATAAGAATGTCAAGGTCTAGGTTCTCCTAGTCAGAACTCATCAAAGTCTCCCCTTATATCCCACTTACTTCGCCAAAGGTCTTTTCCCAACCGTGAACCTATTTAGTTCCTCCTTCCCCTACATCTTAGTATTGGGATGTTTTCCTGACCTTAAACACCCACTGTTCCTATGAGTCACAAGACCCAGGTGCGTCATCACATGACATCTTATTACTATCTCATTGGTCGAGGGCCACAGGAGGCTGTTGCTACCAGTTTGTCTTGTTTTGTATAAAATATTGCCTAATTGTTCTCAAACATGAGAGACTCTTTTGCTGCCTATTCATTTCTTTATGTGTCAAAAAACGTGCAAATGTTCTAAATGTGCTGCATAGAGACATCCATGTCTTAGGCTTCCTAAGATTATCCCTATGCTCCATTTTAGTGCCTTTGGATGTGCACTGTTTGCAAACAGAATGCTATTATAGCTGTTCTGTTTTCTATGTATTCTTGTACATATCTAGTTCTTTTTTATGTATACTTCAATGTCCAGGTAATTTATTTTAGTGTCACTTATTTCATAAGTAACTCGCAATTTCTGAGAATTGTTGTTCAAAGATTGTAAAAATGAAGCAAGCTCCTCTGTGTCTCCTTTCCTGATTAAAAACAAGTCATTAATAAAGTGGACTCATAATTCACTTTCTTGAGAGTTTCATTGTTTTCATCCGACCACACAGTCTCTGCTTCCCAGTATCCCATAGTCAAATTGGCATACGTTGGGGCAAAAGAGGTGCCCATTGCTGTGCCCTGTTTTTAAATGTAATACTTCCCATCAAAGAAGAATACATTGTTCGTTAAGCAGAATTCCATAATCTTCTTGAATTGTTTTGATCTCTTTCAGTAGTGCTTCTCTGTCTATCCAGGCATATTTAACCAAGATTTCCAGCATATGCCTTGAACTGGTCACCAAATTGTCTGCCCATTCTTTTAACATATTAGGATTGGGCGAATCATACAAGGGTATGGTATAAATTCTCAATCCCCTATAAATCATGGCTTTGTCTACATGGTCCTGTAAGGAGATTGCCTCCCACCACTTTGAGATTTATGATTTCTTTAGCTCCTCCAGTTTCCTAAGTTTTTCTTCCAATGGCTGGCCATGTTAGTTTCCTTCTGTTGGGTCTCTCCTGTGCCTGGTGTCCTTGCAAAGAGAGTGAGAGCCGCCGCTCTCCACTCTCCATCCTCATCCATCACTTAATAAATTGATGCAGATTGTTGTGCTAGGTTTCCTTCTGTTGGGTCTCTCCTGTGCCTGGTGTCCTTGCAAAGAGAGTGAGAGCCGCCGCTCTCCACTCTCCATCCTCATCCATCACTTAATAAATTGATGCAGATTGTTGTGCTAGGTTGATTAGTGTGCCTGTTCCCCCTGTACAAATGTCAGGTTCTACCTGCCGTATCCCAAATAGCTTGCTACTATCATCAACTTGTAAGATCTGCTTGTTCTACGTACAGAGGCAATGCTGACCCTCTCAAGGTCCGTGTACTCCTCGGGGTCCAGTTGACGTAATAAGGGGTCCACCCCTTGACATCCCCAAACTCCAACTGAAAGTTACGGAGTTGTAGGGCGATCAAGTGAGGGAAAGGAGAGGATGGGAACAGTATGGAGGAGAACCTGAAATACAAAGACACACAGAGTAAGTACACATCCTCAATCCTACTCTCAATAGGTCTCACTAAATGTATATAAATACCATAATACCTTATCTACCGAAGTACTACAACCAGCCGGCTTAGCCAATGAGAACAACCAGTCTCCAGGGGTGGATAGGTCTATAAAACAGAACACAATCGCATGAGTCATACATACTCCCCATACATACTCCTGCAATACAATGAACCTTGTGCCTTACCCATCCAGTAACCCGTTCTCTTGTGCTCACCAGAAAAAAAATGATTGGTTCCAATAAGTGTTGCCCAGTTACACTGTCTTGTTTCAAGTTAATCCACTTGGTCTCACAAGAACATATGCCAGAAAGGACAATCTGTGCTCCCTTAGTCCAAACCACACAAATCAGCTTCTTTGAGAATAATGCCAAAAATAAAACTAACAAAGAAAATGTCCCATCCTCATAAACACTACGTTCGGTTCCAGGGAGAAGTCCTGTTTCCAGTATCACCTTCTAAACTAACAAAGTCCTGCAGTGCTTAAAGAGTCTTCCCGGTTACCTCACTGGGTCTCTATCCAGCGTGTCTTCAAACGCCGCAGTTTCTTCACTACCCTCTGACTCACCAGGTCTCTATCCAGCGCGTCTTCAAACGCCATGGTTACTTCACCGCCCTCTGACAACCGCACCGCATCGCCCAGCGGGAGCTCCCTGCCAAACGCTGTGCTGGCGGTACCTTTTTCGAAGTGTCTTTGCCGGAAGGTTCCCAGTGCCGAGGTTAACACCGCTCGATGTAAAAAACACACCGCATTGTCCCACATAATGCGCTTATGGTCAAGCGCGGCTGATTTCTTTTCCGCTCCGCGGTACGTACACTGCCCTCATCGTCTCTTACCACTAGAGACGCATCCAAATGATTACCAACAATAGAGGCTCTGACGTCCGGTCGAGCCTAGTAAAAAATTTAGGAATCCAACAGTATTACGCACGCTTGCCAATGTGCATTGCGTCTACTTGTAGACGCTGGCTCCGCCCCTCCTGCTTCTGGGAATTGTAGTCAACAGCTAGGCAGGCGCGAAACCCCACGAATCCTGATAGACCCTGCGTATGTCACTGTCTCTCAGCAAATGACCTGACTCCAGTGTCAGCGTGAGACGCCGAACAGAGACGTAAGCTCCACCCCCAGCCCTACTGCCGCCGGGGTCGGGATCGCAATGTGATCTCCCCTGCCCAGGGAATCCTCCCCCCGGCTTTGTCAGAGCATTGCAGGCATACCTCTGTGACGCATCTCTCCTCCAATTAATCCTGCCTCATGTGCTGTTGTGGTGGATGGAAGCGGGGGTCAGGCTATTGTATCCTCAGAATCGGTTTGATGCTCAGAAGGGTCCACCCCTTGATAGCCCCAAGTCTGACAGCGGTAATCGCACAGATCAGCGGGATGATCAAATGAGGGAAGGATAGGAAGGGAACTGCAAGGAGGGAGATCTGTGAAGACACGGGTGACAAAGGATTACTGATACTGCTCTTCCTCAGCATTCAATCACTCAATCAATCATTTGTAGAGCGCACTAATCACCCGTGAGGGTCTCAAGGCGCTGAGCGGGGGTGGGGGTGCCGCTACTATTCGAACAGCCAGGTCTTGAGAAATCTCCTGAAGGTCAGCAGGTCCTGGATCTGTCACAGCTGTGTGGGGAGGGTGTTCCACGTCTTGGCCACAAGGTAGGAGAAGGATCTACTGCCAGTGGGGGTTCTGTGGATGCGTGGTACGGGGCAAGGGCGAGGCCGGCAGAGTGCAGCTGGTGATTCGGTGTGTGGAAGGTGAGACACTTGTTGAGGTATGCTAGACCAGTGTTGTTTAGTGCTTTGTGGGCGTGGGTGTGGAGCTTGAAGGTGATCCTCTCCTTGACGGGGAGCCAGTGCAGGTCCTTCAGGAGGGCAGTGATGTGGGTGTGGCGGGGTATGTCGAGGATGAGGCATGCTGAGGCATTCTGCATGCGTTGGAGTCTCTTCTGGAGTTTGGCCGTGGTTCCTGCATAAAGGGCGTTGCCGTGGTCCAGCCTGGTGCTGAGGAGAGCCTGTGTGACTGTCCTTCTGGTTTCGGTGGGGATCTATCTGTAGATCTTGCGGAGCATGCGAAGGGTGTTGAAGCAGGAGGAGATGGCGTTGACTTGCAGGGTCATTGAGAGCGATGAGTCCAGGATGACTCCCAGGTTGCGTGTGTGGTCGGTGGGTGTGGGTGCGGATCCCTGTGCGGCTGGCCACCAAGAGTCGTCTCAGGCTGAGGAGGTGGATCCAAGGATGAGGACTTCTGTCTTGTCCGAGTTAAGTTTCAGGTGGCTGGTCTGCATCCAGCTGGTGACTGCCTTCATTCCTTCGTGGAGGTTGGTTTTGGCGGTGGCAGGCTTTTTGGTGAGTGAGAGGATCAGTTGAGTGTCATCGGCGTAGGAGATGATGTTGAGGTTGTGTGAGCGGATGATGTTGGCGAGTGGAGCCATGTAGATGTTGAAGAGGGTATGGCTGAGGGATGATCCTTGGGGTACGCCGCAGATGATCTTGGCGGCTTCGGAACGGAAGTGCGGGAGGCGGACCCTCTGGGTTCTGTTGGTGAGGAAGGAGGTGATCCAGTCCAGGGTTTTGTCGCATAGTCCTGCTTCATGTAGGCGTGTGCGTAGGGTGGGGTGGCAGACGGTGTCGAAGGCGGCCGAGAGTTCTAGGAGGATGAGGGCCGCGTTTCGCCGTGGTCCAGTAGGGTCCTGATGTCATCTGTGACAGCTATGAGGGCGGTTTCGGTGCTGTGGTTGCTGCGGAAACTTGATTGGGACTGGTCCAGGATGTTGTTATCCTCGAGGAAGTGGGTCAGTTGCTTGTTGACAATCTTTTCGATGACTTTTGCCGGGAACGGGAGGAGGGAGATGGGCCAGAAGTTCTTGAGGTAATTTGGGTCCACTGTGGGTTTCTTGAGTAGGGCGTTGATCTCGGCGTGCTTCCATCTTTCCGGGAAGTTGGCGGTCTCGAAGAAGCTGTTGATGATCTTCCGAAGATGGGGGTCGCGAATGCGGTTTGCTTTGTTGAAGATGTTGTGAGGGCAGGGGTCGGTTGGTGAGCCGGACTGGATGGTGTTCATGGTCTTGATGGTGTCGTCGTCGTTGACGTGTGTCCAGAAGAGCAGGTGGTTGGCGAGGCTGAGGGGCGGTGGTTCTGCAGTGTTGGTGGCTGTTGGGTGGGTCTGGGTGTTGAAGCTGTCGTGGATGTCTGCGATCTTGCGGTGAAAGAAGGTGGCTAGGGAGTCGCAGAGGTCTTGCGACGGCGGGATGTCGTTGGAGTTAGAGCTGGGGTTGGAGAGCTCCTTCATGATGTTGAAGAGCTCTTTGCTGTTGTGTGCGTTGTTGTCGATGCGTTCCTTGAAGGAGGGCCTTTTGGTGGCTCGGATGAGTTGGTGGTGCTTGCGGATGGCGTTCTTAAGGGCTGTGTGGTTTTCCGGTGTCTTTTCATGGCGCCACCTTTTCTCGAGTCTTCGGCAAGTCCGCTTAGTTTCCTGGAGGTCGGTGGTGAACCAGCTGGCCTTTCTGTTGGTGCATCTGTTTGAGGGTTTTTTGATCAGGCCGAGAGTGTTGGCGCTGTCGTCGAGATATTGCCTGAGGTTGCTGGTGGCTGTATCGGTGGTGTTTGTCGGTGGGTCTCGAGCGAGGGTGGTGATGAGCTGGTCTTCCGTGACCTTGTTCCAGCTGTGGTAGGGGATTCTTAGCAGGTGGTGGTGCGCGGTGGGTTTCTTGAAGGTGAAGTGGACGCAGCGGTGGTCGATCCAGTGGAGTTCGGTGGCGTGGCTGAAGGTGACGTGGTTGCTGGCTGAGAGGATGGGGTCGAGGGTGTGACCGACAGTGTGGGTAGGGGTCGTGACGATCTGTTTGAGTCCCAGGTTTGCGAGGTTATCAAGCAGGGCGGTGAGTTGCTGTCGTCGGCGTTCTCGAGGTGGAAATTCAGGTATACGAGGAGGATGTAGTCTGCGGACACAAGGGCGTGCGTGCTGACGATGTCGGAGATGGCATCGGTGAACTGTGGCCGGGGGCCGGGGGGGTCTGTAGACGAGTGTTCCTCTGAGAGTGGTGTTGGGCTCGATGTGGATCTGGAAGTGCAGGTTCTCGGCGGCACTGGAGGTGTCTGTCGTGCAGGTGAGACTCTGAGGGTATTCCTGTAGACGATGGTGATTCCTCCTCCTGGTTTGTTGGTGCGGTCCCTTCTGGTGATCTTGTAACCATCTGGGATGGCTGTGGCGATGTCGGGTGCCGAGGAGGGTTCATCCAGGTCTCTGTTAGGAAGGTGACGTCCAGAGAGGCTGGGTCGAGTAGGTCCCAGAGTTAAACGGCATGCTTGTGGACAGAGCGGGTGTTGAGTAGTATGCATCTGAGGTGGTTGCGTTCTGCTCTGAAGGGTGGGGTGGTGTGTGCAGGTGTTCGGCGGCTGGTGAAGCTGCAGTCACAGCAGGTGAAGGGTCTTTGGGTGACTGTCTGGCTGGCCTGGAAGCAGTTTGATGATCAGCCGGTGTTGAGTCCGTGGAGGAAGTCGGCGTTGTAGCGGTGTCGGGTGTCGTGCCACTCGCGGGGGCCAGGGGTTCTGGCCCTGGGCGCGGTCCAGGCACGAACGAGCCTGGACCGCGCCCAGAGCATTTGATATACTTCAAATGAAATACATATCATTCCACATTTCCCACCATGCCTACCCGTAAAGAAAAATAACAGAAACGTGGTGTACGTCCCACATACAATCTGTGGAAAAACTGTCTATAATAATTCTGATCATCTATCTGTATTGGACTTCAGGAGCAGGGGTCCTGAATAAACGAGTGGTGCGCAGGCACCCTTACCAAACCGGGAACAAAGCGTCTCAGGTTATCCGGAACTCGAACAGGAACACAAAATTTCCGACATGGAGTAACGTGAATTCATCCATTAAATACGAGGCTCCACCCGTTCCGTCGCGTGCCGGATCACAATAGAGGTTCATGGGAATTGTAGTCCTCTGTCTCCCCGTTGATCCTTTCCGGGTCCGGAATTCTATGTCAGGACCGGAGGCTCCGATTATGCTTCTCATTTCTTTACTAGAAATCTCAGCAGCCAATCAGATAACAGTAAAAGTAAAATAACACTACAATACCCATGAGCATACTGGGTATCACCTGACAACCATAGAGTTACCCCTATAAAAGGTCCATAAGAGAATACCATATCCTCTTTCTTTGCTGCTCCGCAGCCAGTTAAGTGCTTTACCTTCACTTGTCATTTTACATTTTTGATTATCTGTGCAGCGCGTTTATTGTCACTTTATTGCTATGCTGTATTTGCTGTTGACTGTACCTGTATCTGCGCTTTGTCAACGCTCTGCACGTTGTTGTGGTGCTTTCTCTCAATATCGTGCGCTGCTCCTCACGCATTGCGTTCTTTTCATTTCGCCAGTTTTCCATTTGGTACTCGTTGCAGGGAGCGTGTTTTCGCCTCCCCGGTTCGGGCGATCATATTTTGTGGAGCGGGAGTGTGGGGTTGAATGACTACGCGCGTCTATGTCGCGTAGTCCCTTTTCTCTTTTGGACAGGTGTCCGATACCGCGCATGCGCGGCGGCCACTTTCTTTGTTGACATTTCTTGCGCACATCGCAAATTGCAGCACGGGAGCAGCGCTTCTATTGCTCAATGCCCACGAGCCTGTCTGAGCCCCATTTTACTCCCGGCTGCCAAAACTATCAGTTTGGGCTGTATAATATTGCATAGGCTCTGCCTAGAGTGGTCTTATTTCTGGCAAGCCCTCCCTCCACATTTAATTGCCTAAATATTCAAGTTATTTTGTAACTGTTTTGTTGTTGGCTTGCCTTGGGGGTTTTGCCACTCCCCCCTTTCATTTACCTTTGGTATTTCTGTGTTTTTGTTACTTCCTCTTGTGGCCATTATTAACACTTTAGTGTGTTGCTATGGCTGAATACTATGATGAGGAAGAATATTATTATGATGAAGGGGCCTCGGGCTCCATGGAGCAGGATTTGGGTGAAGCTCTTGACGTGGGTGTTCAACATTCAGTAAATAAGGCGCTAGTCCGCGCTATTGAGCCCTTAAAACGTACCTATCCAATTATGCTTTACAACACGGCTGGCTACCTACGTCTTCTGGGTGCTCTTCCTCAAAGGCTACCAAAGTTGCGAACCCTCACAAGTCAGACTTTGTTAAGTTAGTTAAGGCTCTCTCTAATGACCGTTCCTATGGTCAGTCTTCTAAGGAGGCTCTGGCCTCTCAGTCTCGCCAGACGGACGATGGGGACACTTCTTCTACCACGTCCTCGGACCATGACGTCTCTCCTCCTCCTACTAAGAAGGCTCATAAAGAGCATTTTGTGGACGCACCTACACATCCCCAACTCCTTACATTTGACCATCCAACATTGTGCACCCTAACTCTTCTTCTTGGCTTCCGTCTGTGGAAGTGGCGGAGTATGTCCAGTCACATATTCGTCAACCATTTGACAAAGAGGTGAGGACCCGTCTACGGTCTGAATGTCCTCGGCCAGATTTAGCTGATAAATTGGCTGACACTCCGGAAGTTGATCCAACCATGGTTACGTACCTTAAAAAAAATGCAAAAGATCCCCAAAAAGGTATTGATAGAACATGGCGCTCTTGTCAGGACAAGTTGTTAGATTTACCGGGTCCCCTCACAAAACTTTTGGACTTAGGTTTTCGAGCTAAAGAATCTTCCACCTCCCTTGACCCCGATGAGTTAATTGGGTGGTCTCAGAGGGCCATTTGTCAATTGGGAAACGCCAATTGTGCCATGTCCTGTGAGCGTAGACGCTCTATTCTTTTGAAGTTGGACCCTAAATTAGCTGAACTGTCCACTTCTGAGTCTGGCCCTTTAGCTCAGGGATTGTTGTTTGGTCAACCTTTTCTTAAAGAGTTGACTAAATTTGTTGCCACGTTTAGTGGACTTGACAAAACTCAGTCCTCCCTTAGACGAGCTTTTCGCCTGGTTTTTGGACGGGCCGGACGATATAGGGGACGATTGTTCGGCCGGTTCAACCAAAACACCCAGCGTGGCTATCAGTCCCATCGTGGAGGTACTCAGGACTCCGGCTACAACCACAAATCCTCCTTCTATCACTCCCGCAAGGGGCGAAACCAATTCAGGAAGGGACGCTATGGTGGAAATCAAGGAGGACATGACAATTCCTCAGCTTCAGGTGAGCCTGATCTCAGCTTCAGATGTTTTGTTGGGGGGCAGAATTCAATTTTTTCTTCCAAGTTGGCAACTGATCTCGAGCGATGCATGGATATTGGAGACTGTCAAGGGTTACACGATAGAGTTCTTCAGTTGTCCGGTTCAGCCTCATCCTCCTTCGCCCCTGGTCTTTTTCCCTTCACGATCAGGCTGTCATTTCCGCGGAAATAGACTCTCTTCTAAGAAAAGGGGCCATAGTTCAGACCCCCCATCACCCTCAGGGTTTCTCCACCAACGTCTTTCTGGTCCAGAAAAAAGGGGGTGGTTCTAGACTGGTTCTCAACCTCAAGGACTTCAACGGCTGGGTTGTGTACCGCCACTTCAAGATGGAGGGCATCCATCTTCTGAGGGACCTTCTTCAGGAAGGGGACTGTATGGTCCGTCTAGATCTGAAGGATGCGTATTTGTCAATTCCCATTTACGGTCCTCATCGTCGTTTTCTGCAGTTCCAATGGCAGGGAGTCTGGATCGAGTACAAAGTTCTCCCTTTCGGCCTCAAATCAGCACCTTGGTGCTTCACGAAAATCCTGAGGCCTGTCGTGGAATCTCTGCGAGCCCGGGGTGTTCGTCTGATAATGTATCTGGACGACATTCTCATCATGGCTCATTGCCTTCAGCTGCTAATGACTCATTTGGAGTGGTCACGTTTAGTGGACTTGACAAAACTCAGTCCTCCCTTAGACGAGCTTTTCGCCTGGTTTTTGGACGGGCCGGACGATATAGGGGACGATTGTTCGGCCGGTTCAACCAAAACACCCAGCGTGGCTATCAGTCCCATCGTGGAGGTACTCAGGACTCCGGCTACAACCACAAATCCTCCTTCTATCACTCCCGCAAGGGGCGAAACCAATTCAGGAAGGGACGCTATGGTGGAAATCAAGGAGGACATGACAATTCCTCAGCTTCAGGTGAGCCTGATCTCAGCTTCAGATGTTTTGTTGGGGGGCAGAATTCAATTTTTTCTTCCAAGTTGGCAACTGATCTCGAGCGATGCATGGATATTGGAGACTGTCAAGGGTTACACGATAGAGTTCTTCAGTTGTCCGGTTCAGCCTCATCCTCCTTCGCCCCTGGTCTTTTTCCCTTCACGATCAGGCTGTCATTTCCGCGGAAATAGACTCTCTTCTAAGAAAAGGGGCCATAGTTCAGACCCCCCATCACCCTCAGGGTTTCTCCACCAACGTCTTTCTGGTCCAGAAAAAAGGGGGTGGTTCTAGACTGGTTCTCAACCTCAAGGACTTCAACGGCTGGGTTGTGTACCGCCACTTCAAGATGGAGGGCATCCATCTTCTGAGGGACCTTCTTCAGGAAGGGGACTGTATGGTCCGTCTAGATCTGAAGGATGCGTATTTGTCAATTCCCATTTACGGTCCTCATCGTCGTTTTCTGCAGTTCCAATGGCAGGGAGTCTGGATCGAGTACAAAGTTCTCCCTTTCGGCCTCTCATCAGCACCTTGGTGCTTCACGAAAATCCTGAGGCCTGTCGTGGAATCTCTGCGAGCCCGGGGTGTTCGTCTGATAATGTATCTGGACGACATTCTCATCATGGCTCATTGCCTTCAGCTGCTAATGACTCATTTGGAGTGGTCAATAGTTCTTTTACAGTCACTCGGATTTCTGGTAAATCCTCAGAAGTCAGTTTTCATTCCGTCTCAATCGATGGAATTCCTGGGTTTTCTCGTCAATTCCCTCACTTGCCAACTCCTCTTGCCCAATCAGAAGATCAGATCTATCAAGAGGGAGTTGAGATTGATTTTACACTAACAGATTGTATCATTGAGGTCTGCAGCTCGGATAGTCAGTCTGTTAGCTTCCTCGATCCAAGCCATCTTTCCGGGTCCTCTCCATTACTGAGCACTTCAGCGACTCAAAATCCGCCATCTCCAGAAAGGCCTCAGGTATTCCGATCAGATTCCTCTTTCAGAGGAGGCGAGGTGGGAGATGCTGTGGTGGTTAGAACACATGCATCCTCCTGAGGCTTGAGCCGGGAGTGACGCGATCTTTTGGCCGGATATATTTGCTATTTGCACAGTTCTCTTTTTAGCTTTTTACCTGATTGCCTGTTTTCCCGTGTGTGTGTGGTGTTATTCCTGGCGTCCTGTTTGCTAATCCTTGCGCAGTAGTGGAGATACAGTGCCTGCGCTTCGCGCATGCGCACTGACACTGCGGGCTGCTGAGGGGGTGTGCGACGCACGGACCAATCACGAAGCACAAAGGGGCATTTATTGGCAGGCTGGCGCGAGCGCGCACTACTGCATCCTCCTGAGGCTTGAGCCGGGAGTGACGCGATCTTTTGGCCGGATATATTTGCTATTTGCACAGTTCTCTTTATAGCTTTTTACCTGATTGCCTGTTTTCCCGTGTGTGTGTGGTGTTATTTCTGGCGTCCTGTTTGCTAATCCTTGCGCAGTAGTGGAGATACAGTGCCTGCGCTTCGCGCATGCGCACTGACACTGCGGGCTGCTGAGGAGGTGTGTGACGCACGGACCAATCACGAAGAACAAAGGGGCATTTATTGGCAGGCTGGCGTGAGCGCGCAGCGGACGCGCGCAGCGGGCGCGCCGCCGGCGCGCCGAAGGCGTGCCAAAGCAAGCCCGTCTGCGCCCGTCCGCGCTCGTATCGCGCTCAGCGCCAGACACGCTGCTTGTCACCCCCCCCCCAGGGGAGAAAAATCTGGTCGAGAGACCAACTGCTCTATCTGTCCAATTCAAACTGTGAAAGGCCAACCTGCTTTTCACTAGACAGGCTGTCGACAGTGGGTGGAAGACCTTTTAAGACACAGTGTGAATCCTGCAAGTTCAACCTGTTTAGACCGGCTCTAACAAAAACGTTTAACAGTACCAAACAGCCAAGTGCCGATACCCTGGGTATTGTCAACTATGAACAACCAATTAAGGCAGC
Source organism: Triturus cristatus (assembly GCF_964204655.1). Lineage (NCBI taxonomy): Eukaryota > Metazoa > Chordata > Amphibia > Caudata > Salamandridae > Triturus > Triturus cristatus. The sequence goes on from NC_140593.1 coordinate 896,654,545, forward strand.
TCTGATCAACTGCAGATCCCTGCCTAAGCATGCCGCTGAAATTTGGCTGCTTTTAAAAACCTCTAGTTGGGATCTACTATTTCTGACTGAAACTTGGCTGTGAAAAGGTTCAAACCCGGACATCTGTCTAGCCATTCCCATGGGCTATAGAATGGTTACAGCCAACAGAGCTGACAACAGACTTGGGGGAGGCCTGGCAATAATTCTGAAAGAGGAGTGGGAAATTTCCTATAAGAAAATAGAAGAGCTAGGTCCTATAGAGGCTATGTCCTTCCAAATTAAATTCGCCAAAAATCTTTCAATGGCAGGACTTCTGATTTACAGACCCCCTAGCACTGCGGCTTCTTATTGGCCGCTACTATTTGATTGCATCGCCAACTTCTCGTTACGTTACTCTAATTACACTGTGCAAGGAGATTTTAACGTACATATGGACCTGGCTAACCGCCCCTCTGCCTCCCTAGTAGGCGATGCGCTAAAAAGTCTTAACTTGGTGCAAAGGGTACAATCTCCTACTCATGCTGCTGGACACACCTTAGACCTTGTCTTCACCAATGACTTGGCCATCATAGTGGAAAAGCCTTTACCAGTAACTTGGTCGGACCACATGCTGGTCACGTTCAAGTTGGGACTGAAACGCCCTGTTAAGCACAGTGGGCCAACTATAGAAAATAGAAGAAACTGGAGGAAAGTAACCCCTGATTCAATGAGCAGTGAACTAGCTAATACAACTCCAACCCCCTCCGGAAACCCCACTCGAGATGCCTCCCTTTTTAATGCATGGCTGACCTCAGCCATTGACAAAACAGCCCCGATTAGACCTTGCAAAGTGCCTAGGAGTAGGCCCTCAGCACCTTGGTTTAATACCGAACTCCGAATGGAAAAAAGCCATTGCAAAAAGTTGGAGCGTATTTGGAGAAAAAACTATGAAACATCAGCTAAAGAGATTTACAAGGTGGCACTGAGGAAATTTCACTCCCTCAAACGCAGAACCATGATAGACTTTATGGCTAAACAAATTGCGGAGGCAGAAAACTCTCCAAGGGAGATCTTTAAGGTAATGGAGAGTTTCTTGAAACCTCAGTCTCTAAAGAGTACCGTCCCGACGTCTCTCTCGTTGTGTGAAGAATTAGCTTCATTCTTCCACGACAAGATTATGGCCATTTACTCTACTTTCTCCACCATTGATAAGCAGGTTGTGCCTTTAGATGGCTTTTTAGGTAAATGGTGAGACTTCCGCCGGTTTGTGAAGGACGCCTCCTTGAGGGATTTAATGAAAGTTAAGTCTGGTTCCCCTTCCGATCTTTGCCCGGCCAGAGTTCTTAAACTCCTAGCCCCTGTAGTTAATAACGCTCTGAACAATGTCTGGAATACCTCCCTGGAAACGGGAAACTTCCCTACTGAATGGAAGAAAGCCTTTGTCCGTCCTATCCTTAAAAAAGAGGACGCTGATCCAACAGAGCTGAAAAACTTCAGACCGATCTCTCTGCTCCCTGCCCCAGCTAAAATTTTGGAAAAAGAGGTCCAGAGGCAGCTGTCGGATTTTTTAGAATCTAATAATCACCTGCATGACTCTCAGTCAGGATTTAGGGCAGGCTACAGCACCGAGACAGCTCTTCTAGAGGTGGCAGAGTCAATACGTGAGACGATGGATACAGGAAACTGCGCCATGCTTGTGCTGCTTGATCTTTCGGCGGCTTTTGACACGGTCTCCCATAAGATCCTTCTGAATAGGCTCCACTCACTAGGAGTTACGGGGACCGTGTTACGTTGGTTCCAGTCGTTTCTGGAAGACAGATCTCAACAAGTCTTCCTACATCCCCATGTCTCCAGCTCTAGGACACTGCTACAAGGGGTCCCACAGGGATCCGCTCTGAGCCCATCATTGTTTAATGTGTATCTGGCCCCTCTGGCATCTATTGTGGAAGGCTTGGGTGTTCGTGTTGTTTCGTATGCTGACGACACTCAACTTATCTTTTCCTTCAAAGAGCAGAGTAAGAATGCCTTCACTAATTTCAGGCAGTGTCTTTTGAATATTTCATCGTGGATGACGGATAACTGCCTGAAACTTAACACTGATAAGACCGAGATACTATTTTTTAATCAGCCTCTCCCCCCTCAATCTGAGCTCTGGTGGCCAGTAGAAATAAATCCTCCACCAATTCCGGTCAATTCAGCCAGGAATCTGGGTTTTAGATTTGACACCCAACTAACAGGCAAGGCCCAAATATCGCACATATCCTCGCAGTGCTTCTGGAAACTGAACGCACTGCGCAGATGTCTCCACTTCCTTCCTATGGAATGCAGGAAGACGGTGGTCTATGCTCTCATCACATCTCAGCTGGATTATGCTAACAGCCTCTTCATTGGTCTCCCTGACTATTTTATGAGGAGACTTCAAAGGATCCAAAATGCTGCCGCCAGACTAATTAGAAATGTACCCTTACTATATCACATCACCCCCCATTTGCAAAGCCTACATTGGCTGCCGGTGAAGAAGAGAGTGATGTTCAAGGTTCTGGTCCTAGCCCACAAAGCTCTTAGAGAGGTTGGCCCACTCTATCTGAGACGTAGGCTCCAAAAATACCAGAATGCCAGAACTCTTAGATCCAGCAACATGAACCTCCTAGCTATTCCACGTTTTAGAAAAGCGAGGTTGGGAGGGCGTGCCTTCTCTGTAAGAACGGCTACGCTGTGGAATATGATGCCCAATTCCCTGCGTCAGATAAAGGCAGAATTACCTTTTAGGAAGGCCCTCAAAACGTGGCTGTTTGGCCTCCCCTGTAACGTCTAATTTTATAGGCCTCCCTCTTGGCCCTCCCCTCACTGGATGGATGCTAGCGCCGGGACACCTCCGTCGGAGGTAGCTGTTCGCGCTATACAAATGCTAATAATAATAATAATGGAGTATTGGAATGGTCGAGCCCTGTTTGGAGTATCCCCGGAAGTGGTGATAGAATCCGACGCCAGTCGGTGGGGATGGGGAGCCCGTTGCGTTCAGATAACCATGGGAGGCCGGTGGTCTCCGGACAAATTGTCTCTCCATATCAATTGTCTGGAACTTCTGGCGGGGTCTTTTGAAATTCGTTGTCTGTCTCCACGCATGACGAATTGTTGCATACTTCTCCGCATGAACAATGTGTCAGCGGTTCGGTATGTCAACAAATTATGGGGGACGAGGTCCAAGATTCTGGCATAAATCGCCAAGGATTTCTGGCACTTTTGTCTTCAGAGAAACATCACAGTGATTGCAGAGCATCTTCCGGGGTGCACCAATGTGATTGCAGACTGGAATTCTCGTCACCTCCGAGATCTCAGCGATTGGAGGCTTCATCGCCGGGTATTCAGGTCCCTAACTTGCTTATGGGGTCAGTACCCGATCGATCTGTTTGCCTTTCGCCTCAACAGACAACTTCCAATGTTTTTCAGTTTGCGCCCGGATCCGGAAGCTCTGGCCACGGATGCATTTCTGCAAAACTGGCCGTCTCATCTGTGTTATGCCTTTCCCCCCTTTGTAATGATCCCCAGGGTCTTAGCACGCACGAAGCATTATCAGTCGGACTTGATTCTGATCACTCCTCTGTGGAGGTCTAAGGCTTGGTTCCCGGTTCTTCTGGAGATGACTTGTGCAGTGCCGCTCCTTCTTCCCCAGTGTTGAAATCTGTTGCTGGACCCTCTCAACAACCTGCATCCACTGATAGAGTCAGGTCAGCTCCTTCTAGTTGCATGGCGGGTTTCGGGGATCGCTGGAAACTCCCAGGCCTTTCGCGAGACGCTACCAGATTGATCAGCGAGGCTTGGTCTCTCAACACACACAAACGTTATGCCACAGCTATGAAACAATGGTGTAGTTGGTGCGATCAACGGGAGGTGGATCCCGCTTCAGCGGATATCTCTCTGATTGTGAATTTTCTTGCATCAATTGCTTCTTCTGGTCTTGCTTATAGAACGGTTAATAATTTCAGTTCTGCCATTTCTACAGGCCATATAACGATCAATGACAAACTTGCTGGTGAGCATCTATTAGTTTGTAAGTTACTCAGGGGTATCAGGTTTGTAAAACCACCTTGTCCGAAGTACGTTGATTTATGGGATGTTTCTACTGTTTTGCGATTCTTAGAGGCTTGGCCCTCCAATGATTCTCTATCCCGCAAGCAGCTTTCAGCAAAATTAACTATGATATTTTGTTTGGTTTCTTGTAAACTCATTTCTGATATCCGTGCTCTGGATCTTGCAGGTCGTAGATTTTCACCTGAAGGTGTCACTTTTGCTATATCCAAACGCACTAAGTGTAAAACTGCCTCTGTTACTTATCCGAGTTTTCCTAATAATCCAAAACTTTGTGTGTGCAATGTATTAAGGATTATGAGGTAAGTACTGCTCCTTTTCGACAAGATATGCATGGTCAATTGTTGATTGTTCTGCAAAAACCTTTTCGCCCTGTGACCCCAGCTACATCAGCAAGATGGGTGAGATGGCTCATGGGTGAGGCAGGTATTGATATTACCAAATTTGGTGTACATTCAGCTCGTGGAGCTATGGCTTCCAAAGCTTTTTCTATGGCAGTGAGTTTAATGGACATTATGAAGGCAGCTGATTGGTCAACAGATTCTATGTTTAAAACCAAGTGTGGATATTGCATCTGTGGTGGTGGCGCAGCTTTGAACAAGCATAATCAGAGCCTCCGGTCCTGACATAGAACTCAAAATTTGCGAACATACGTGACAAGAATTTTCAATTCTATTAAGGACACGGAGGCGAGGATTATCCCACCCATGTTTTCCATATTTCAACTGTTGTTTACATTATTTGCATCTCTTGCATAGGTATATTGTAAATTATACAGGTACTCCTTGTTCCCCCCCCCCCTTTTTTTATTGTGATTCTTCTACCATGGGGAATGGTATATTACGTCTATATATCTCTTTTCAGGTTCTGATCCTAAATGAGATGTGTTCTCCTGTCTCTTTGGACTGTCTGCTGGCTTCCTGCAGGTTCTGTTTTTTTCTGAAGATGCAAGCATCAACTCTTCTGTTCCAGCCCGGTGGTCTGCTGTTTTCAGTGCTGGAACTTCTTTTCTTCCACGTTCTTCATGCTGGATTGTTTTCTTCACTTTGACTGTTATATTCTACCAAAGAAAGAGGATATGGTATTCTCTTATGGACCTTTTAAAGGGGTTACTCTATGGTTGTCAGGTGATACCCAGTATGCTCATGGGTAGTGTAGTGTTATTTTACTTTTACTGTTATCTGATTGGCTGCTGAGATTTCTAGTAAAGAAATGAGAAGCATAATCCTCGCCTCCGTGTCCTTAATAGAATTCAAAATTCTTGTCACGTATGTTCGCAAATTTTGAAGAGTGCCGTTTTTGACATCAAAGAAGACGAACTCTGGGAGGTATTGGTGTTTTCCTTGTTCCCTGCTCGATCTTTAAGTGCTCGAATGCATGTGCTCGCGAAAGCGGTCGGTCCGGGCTGGTTCCTCAATAAATATCCCACTAAAGACGTTCCTTTCAAAACTAGAGGACCAGTGGAAAGTGGTGCATATGCTGGCGGAGCGCGCCAACAATAACAATTCTGCTTTCCAAAGTAGTATAACACGTACTCTCAGGACCAGGGAGGGTGAGATATGCAGGAATCCGTTTATTTACATATTACGCATTTCAGCTGCCCAGCAGCCTTGATCACATGTGCAAAAACACCAATCATGTGTCCTTTAAAAATTGTGAATGAAATGAACATAGGACCAACAAAGCTGCTCTTGTTTCGGCCCTATTGTAATGGGTTCAAATAACATGACTGACACATTCTGCCCTGAAAAAACATCATTTGTATACAAATGTTACAATATTCACAGCTGTCAATTAGAATAATTATACGTAATGCCATCATCGTCATCTGTGTGTGTATGTGCATGCAAAATAATGAAATACAAAATCATAGCGTGATCATGCCCAGTAGACAGCATGCACAAAAAAGAGAAGGAGCAAACAGGAGGAAATTGTAAAATAAATATGATGTTGATGCTGGTCTGTATTAATCGGTCTGGGTTCATGGCAAGTGAGACATTGCAGGAACAAAGTTGCTTGCCTGCATAGCAGCAATCCACATCAGTGAACTGCTGATGAATTTAAAATGAATGCTCACCAATATATTGGCGTAGTGCCTCAAGGTACAGTGCAAATGAAGAGAATAACAAGCAAGTGCCTCCGTTTAGTATCCTATGCATATTTAGTCACCTGAACTGAACTGTGGGCTCCAGAAGGATCAGGGGAAAATCCTCATACAAAATAGAACAGTAAGAGGAGGTTACATGGCAAGTGATCCAAAATGGTTCCCAAGTCTGCCAAGGCCACAGGTGGTGCAAGGTCAAGTCCTCAAAGCAATGGGGACTTTTCTTCAGAGGCACAACTGGGAATAGCACTTCAGATAAGATTTTCTTCATCTTGTATTGTCAAATCAATGTTTGGACTCAGAACTTGAAGTTATGGACATTAGTTCGAAATGTTTTTGGTGTTCATGTTTTTTTTTGTAAATATTTTATTTATAGTTTTTAATAACCACTTTACATCCATTTTGCAAAGGATATCGATGAGAAGTACATTCACTTTTTCATGACTCTTACATGTTTCCTATCAACAACATATTCAACAACCTAGGTGCCAATTCCGATCCGGTAAAAAAATTCCCCGTCCGACTCGTATCCGGATTTTTTTCCGTCCGAATCGTCAAAGTAGCGTACAAACTGCCAAGTACGATTCGAACGGAAAAAAGTCCATACGAATCGCATTGGGAAGATTTCCCCACACGTCCTCGGGTCGGGAAAAGTCACCGACACGTCCCCGGGCGAGAAACCCACCGTGCGGAAAAATAAAGTCCGACTGCGCAAGTACGATCCCTCCCGTCCTCCCCATTTCACAACCGTACGCAAAAAACACCGTCCGAACCGAACTCCCATAGCAACCATGGAGACATGTGCCCGCATACGCGCCGAACACCCCACCACCCCCCGCCCGCGTATGTACGCCCCGAACCCCCACCCGTGTATGTACGCACCAAACACCCACCCGTGTATGTACGCCCCCGAACCCCCCCCAGCCGTGTATGTACGCACCGAACCACCAGCCGTGTATGTACGCCCCCGAACCCCCCCCAGCCGTGTATGTACGCACCGAACCACCAGCCGTGTATGTACGCACCAAACCCCCCCCCCAGCCCTGTATGTACGCACCGAACCACCAGCCGTGTATGTACGCCCCCGAACCCCCCCCAGCCGTGTATGTACGGACCGAACCACCAGCCGTGTATGTACGCACCAAACACCCACCCGTGTATGTACGCCCCCGAACCCCCCCCAGCCGTGTATGTACGCACCGAACCACCAGCCGTGTATGTACGCACCAAACACCCACCCGTGTATGTACGCCCCCGAACCCCCCCCCAGCCGTGTATGTACGCACCGAACCACCAGCCGTGTATGTACGCCCCCGAACCCCCCCCCAGCCGTGTATGTACGCACCGAACCACCAGCCGTGTATGTACGCACCAAACCCCCACCCCAGCCGTGTATGTACGCACCGAACCACCAGCCGTGTATGTACGCACCAAACACCCACCCGTGTATGTACGCCCCCGAATCCCCCCCCCAGCCGTGTATGTACGCACCGAACCACCAGCCGTGTATGTACGCACCAAACACCCACCCGTGTATGTACGCCCCCGAACCCCCCCCAGCCGTGTATGTACGCACCGAACCACCAGCCGTGTATGTACGCCCCCGAACCCCCCCCAGCCGTGTATGTACGCACCGAACCACCAGCCGTGTATGTACGCACCAAACCCCCACCCCAGCCGTGTATGTACGCACCGAACCACCAGCCGTGTATGTACGCACCAAACACCCACCCATGTATGTACGCCCCCGAACCCCCCCCCCAGCCGTGTATGTACGCACCGAACCACCAGCCGTGTATGTACGCCCCCGAACCCCCCCCCAGCCGTGTATGTACGCACCGAACCACCAGCCGTGTATGTACGCACCAAACACCCACCCGTGTATGTACGCCCCCGAACCCCCCCCCAGCCGTGTATGTACGCACCGAACCACCAGCCGTGTATGTACGCCCCCGAACCCCCCCCAGCCGTGTATGTACGCACCGAACCACCAGCCGTGTATGTACGCACCAAACCCCCACCCCAGCCGTGTATGTACGCACCGAACCACCAGCCGTGTATGTACGCACCAAACACCCACCCGTGTATGTACGCCCCCGAACCCCCCCCCAGCCGTGTATGTACGCACCGAACCACCAGCCGTGTATGTACGCACCAAACACCCACCCGTGTATGTACGCCCCCGAACCCCCCCCCAGCCGTGTATGTACGCACCGAACCACCAGCCGTGTATGTACGCCCCCGAACCCCCCCCAGCCGTGTATGTACGCACCGAACCACCAGCCGTGTATGTACGCACCAAACCCCCACCCCAGCCGTGTATGTACGCACCTAACCACCACCCCACCAGGGAATGTACGGACCGCACCCCCACCAGTGCATGTACGGACCGTACTGACGCCAAAAAAACACGTACTGAACCCGGACAAACCATATTTACACAAGGAGAGTCAAGTAGAGTTTCCCCACACCACCAAACAGGCCCAACAACCCCACAAACATCACATACACTCACCTGCAACTGCCAAACTGCCAAACAGAGGCCCAAAACTCAATCACTCCTCATAACACACCCACACAAATTTCAAACACAGCCACACCCACAAATGGACCAATAAAAATGGACCACACACACAAACCATGAGCCTTTGCAACAGACCCACTGCTGCCAGAGCCCACAGACGACCCACACCACCATACTTGAACCTCACACTTGCATACCTTCACACAACCACCTACACAAACACCCCCTCATCACATTCACACACACACCTCCACTACCACACCCACACACCCACAGCCATCCACACCCACACCCCCACAACCACACCCCACGCCATGTCCACCACCAAGAATCCAAAGTTCACAAAGGAGGAGCTGGAGATCCTTGTCGACGAAATCCTCAGAGTCGAGCCACAGCTCTTTGGGACATTGGTCAGACAGACCAGCATATCCGAAAAAACCGCCATGTGGCAGAGGATCGTCGATTCTGTGAATGCTGTTGGGACAACCAGAAGGACCAGGCACGAGTGCCAATCCAGGTGGTACGATCTGCGGAGGACGGTCAAGAGGAAGATGACTGACAATCACAACCAGGGGAACATCACTGGAGGAGGGCCGCCCCCCAGACCGGTACAATACCATCCCTGGGAGGAGAAGGTGATGTCCACGCTGGCGGTGGAGGGACTACACGGACTGCCAGGACTCCCAGACCCTGGTGAGTACACAAACAACTCACCTCACATGGGGGGGATGCCATACACAATCAATCATGCATGCCACCCCCCCCAAGCCACCACCGGACACAACAACACTCCACAAACACACACATGCCACTGGCACCTCCATGCCCCATGCATCAATCAGGGCCATGCCAAGTCACAGGCCACACAAAACACCAACACAACACAGGATGTGGTCGATGCTGGGAGTGGGGGCAGCAAAACTAACATTGAGCAACTCACAAGCACACAACAATGCCCTCAGCCCATATGGCCCAGGGCACAGCCATACAAACTGTGTGTACCCACACAGTACTGTCTTGCCTGCAAATGATGGCTGCCATGCAGGATGCCATGGGTCTGAAGGCACAATTTGCACATAACAGCAGACAATGAAGATGCATCGCTCTGATAGAGTCTCAGCACACACCGCCACAGCAGCAGCCTACACTCAGACACACTGCCCAATGGGTGCCCGGAGAACAGGGACTAACTCACATGAACAAGCCAATGGCCATTCAAAGACCGGCTAACTGTGTGTGCCCAGGAAGCTGGCCTGAGGTGACAGAGAGTGACAAAGAGAGGGAGGGAGAGGGGGAATGAGAGGGAAGGAGACAGAGGGGGGACACAGGGAGACAGACAGAGGGAGGGAGTAGGGTGACAGAGGGAGACCGACAGAGGGAGGGAGGAGGGTGACAGAGGGAGGGAGGAAGGGAGACACAGGGAGACTAAATCACCCTTGGGTGGTGTGGCCATGTCCACTCGTCAGCCGGTGGACTGTGTGCATGCAGACCAGGTCTGGCAGTGCCTCAACCCCCCCTTCCGTAGATGAAGACCGGTCCATGTGTCAATCTGTGCACGAGTCCATCCGTGCTGCAGGCACAGACCTAACCACACACCCAGTATACCCACCCACCGTGTCGGTAAGAACCCTGTCACAAATGCTTCAGTCCCCTACCTGCAACATCAAATTGCCTTGCCAAAACACCATTTGGCCACGTACAGTGCAACACGTAAGGCGCCTCTGCATGGCTCGCTACGCCCGCACACCACACTGCTGACTGTGTACCCAAATAGATGCATCAACTAAGATTGTGTCTCACACATGCGTAAAGCCCTGACAGCTGTGGCCAAGGGACATAGCCATGCACAAGTGCACTGTGAGAGGAATGCAGGACAGATCCAACTACCCAGAGGAAGAGTGCCAAATCAGAAATGCATGCAACATGGATGCCACATGTGACACTGTTAACATTGTCTCTCTCACACACAGGTCAACGTCGACGAACACCCCCCAACACTGGGGGGGAAGTCACACAGGACCAGGCTCCGCGGGATGATGACCCCACCGCCAGCGATGACTCTCACCACTCCGTGGATGACCCAGACCAACCTGGCCCCTCTGGTGTCCAACCACCTGCAGCACCTGCGTCAGGTACAACTGTGCCAACCACCACCCCCATTCCTGCCACATCCCAGGAGACGTCCAGGAGCCCTGCCCGCACACGACCACCCAGCCAGTCTGCCCAGGAGGGACACGGTCCTCCGGGCACCCAGGAGGAGGCAGGCGGCAACGCAGATGCCATCCCTCAGGGGTCCCGGAGACCCGATGCACCCACAACGGCAGGCCAGGTGCACGTGGGCAGGGGTGGCGGGAGTGGAGGACGGCGGAGGCGCGAACCTGACCAGGCAGCTCAGGACCCGGTAGTGTCCCAGGTCAGCAACATCCTGGATACATACCGGCGTGACACCAGGGGCATGGACCAGATTGCGTCCACCCTCAATGACATCAAGGGGACCCTCCAGGAGATGAAGACCCTGCAGTCCCAGCAACATGCCTGTCAACTGCAACACCAAGGAAGGATGGAGGATAGACAGGCTGAGCTCGTGGCGGTGCAAACCCAAATGACCGGTGTACTCCGTCGGATTGCCGACAACATGGGCAACCCTCCCTGTGGCACCAGGCGAAGGCCATTACCAGACACAGGGAGGGATCAGGAGGAGGAGGATTCATCCGACGGAGCGTCACAGACATCGTCACGGACTGCTTCCGAGGGTCCCCGCAGGAAGGTGGGTCGTCCACGAAAAAGACTGTGAGAGTCAGCAGAACATCACCATCTCCCAGGTCACCTGGCCTGGCACCTGGCCCTCTGGCCCAATAGCAGCACATGACATTCTCTGCCACATGGACTTGCTGGTCACTGTCTGACCTATGTTGACGAAGACTGTGGCATGGACTCTGACATTTTGCTACGACAAGGATACCAACTCCCCCAGTGAACTTTGGATTCTACACTCCCGCTGTGCACCTCTTGTCATCCCCACAAACCCGTACCCCACCACAAATAAATTAATCACACTTACAAGATGATGCCGTGATTCTACATTATTACAATACATGTGTGTGTCGTACAGTCAAAGCATGCCTGATCTCAGAATTAACTCCAACCATCCAAACCGTGGGGTCGCAGTCTTGCCCAGGACACACATGGGTCCCAATGTCTCATCTGATACAGACATGGAGTACCAAACTCACCTGTGCTGGGCCCAACCAGCTGAGTGGTTCCCGCACAACTGTGGCTACAGACACATTCAGGGGAGCAACAGTCATGCGCAGAGGTCAGGGATCATGTGGAGTGACCTGGCTTGCCGCTCCCAGGTATGTCTAGACATGTGTCCCTACAATGTGCAGCATGCTTGCGTCAGGCGGATGTTGAGAATGGTGGCTAGGCCAAGGTTGGATGCATGGAGATGCCAGAATGCAGTTTAGGATCACTGTGCCACATGGTTGTGTTGGGGTTGTGGGCTGCATCATGAGTGTGGGCGTGGATCTAGAAGGTCATCCTGCAGCTGGCTGTGAAACATTCCCCCCATCCCGTTAGGACGTTGATGTGGCCTGGTTGCCCGACGCAGTAGCAGAGCTGTGCAGATGCACTCCGGATATGGACAAGTACCATGGGAGTCGTGAGGCACATGTCCGTAGACTGCAGGGTAGGATTCTACACAGATGTTGTAGTTTCCCTGGGGGATGGTCTCTCTTGCCTTGAGGTGGATGGAACTGTGCATCTTGTGCATAATACAGTTCCCACTCCCTGACAAACCCCTAGCATCTTGTCACTCTACACATAGACACATATGCACCACCTATGAAAACTATGCCAGACCTGCGGCACGCACAGTGGCAACAGGGCACCATTGACAGGGAAGAGGCACCTTGGAGACAGAGGGACAAATTTATTAGTCATGTGTGTTGGAATGACAATGATACTCTGTCAACACATACACAGGTCATGTGGATGTACATGTGGGAGCAACACTGGCACCCCCCATTGCAACACAGATGCTGGCATCCCATTGACCTGGCACACAAGTGACGGATAACAGCTAAACACCCCCTGCTGCCACGGAGAGGCCGCTATACACCATTGAGGCCCTGATGGGGCAATCACACACCATGTCAACCCGGTGCAACCTGTATGTTTCCGAGGCCAGTGTTACACACAATGATGGCCTCATCACAATCCCCAATCCCCTGCCACATGACAGTCACCAAGTCTGAGCATGGCTCCAGGTGAAGCCTGCCCCATGTCATGTTCCCCATGTAGGATCACCATGTATGCAAATGGAACACACATGAACCGGAGAAGTGCACACAGACTACAAACAATTCACACACCCAAAACGACGTGAGGCATCCCTTACCCTGAGGAGATTTCAACACTTGCCCGTGCATGTGACGCTGAATCAGCACATGTCGCTGTGTTCATGAGGAGTAGCAGGAGCACAACAATGCCACCAGCAGACAGCATGCACATGGACCTGTGGAAGAGAGACACACAAGGATTCAGCACAAAGGAGCACATCCGCAAGCATGTACTTAACACGTATCATGTTGTTAACATGACAGGTGACAATGATGACCCTCAGACAACATCCTTCCATTGCGCCATCACTTGAGTGACACTTCAATACACACCACTGACTCACTTGGCAGACATGCAGATGGACACACACATTGCAACACATGCCACACACGGCCCAATGCGTGCACACTCAGACACTGGAACTCACCACTAAGCAAAGAAGTTGCGTATGAGCCGACTCCGCATGTCCTCCACAGCCTCCTCCTCCTCCACATCACTTGCCCCGTCACCAAGCCCTTCATCCTCCACGGGTGGATGGTCCTGGTCATCTTGATCCAGTATGAGTGGAACAGCTTCCTCCACTGCCATGTTGTGCAGCATGCAGCAGACGATGATGATCTTGCACACCTTCACCGGGGCATATGGGAGTGCTCCGCCGGTCTTGTGGAGGCACCGGAATCGGCTCTTCAGAAGTCCAAACGTCCTCTCAATGACTCTCCTGGTCCGCCCATGTGCGTTGTTGTAGAGGTGCTCGGCAGCCGTGCTGGGGTTGCGGACAGGCGTCATCAGCCATGGCATGTTGGGATAGCCAGCGTCCCCTACAAGGAAACATCATGGACAGAAGTGTGTCAGCACAGGCAGTGAGATTGGAAGATGACGCCAAACACTGAACTGCCAGAGTCTACCCACCAACAATACATGCTCGCTCGTTCCGCAGCTGCAGCATCATTTCTGGCACCCTGCTACGCCTCATGATGAAGGCATCGTGTGCTGATCCTGGAAAGCGAACACAGACATGTGAAATCACCATGTTGGACAGACACACCACAAGGGCATTAATGGAGTGATAATGTTTGCGATTCCTATACACCACCTCCTGTGCCTGTGGTGGTACCAACGCAACATGTGTCCCATCTATGGACCCAATGACATGGGGCATCCCTCCCAGGGCATAGAACTCACGCTTGACATCTGTCAACTGCTCACGATTTGGGAATTTAATGTACTCATCCAGGTGAACCAACATGGCCTCTAAGAAATCATGCAGAACACGGCTGAACATCGTCTGGGACATGCCCCCGACATCAGCAATGGTATGTTGGAACGTACCCGTGGCAAGGAAATGTAGGGCTGCCATCACCTTCAACTTGGGTGTCAGTGCACTTGGATACCTGTGGCGCGGGAGGAGTTGTGCTTCCAGCCGGCCAGTCAACTCATCAATCAACCGTTGGCTGAATCTGTAGCGGCGTATACAGTCCCGTTCATGCAGGGCAGCAATGTCTGGCATACGTCGAGGGAGAGGCGGAGCCCTGCAGTGAAATGGAAGGAACACCTAAGAGTGAGCACTGTACAACAACATCGTCAATGCACTGAGCACATGTTACACAGCCAATACACATATGCCACGTTGTGAGTCAGGTCTGTGCCACAGTTCCTGGACACGAACGCCAGTCAGGTTACACTCCTACCAAGGGACAGCCACTAACGGAGGGGGGCAAGATCACGATGACATGGCATGAGACTAGCTGTGGGCCAGTGTAAGTGAACATGCACACGCATCACAGGATTCACAGACATCCACACATGTGCAGAGGTAGTATGCGTATGGTACAGACAGGTAGTTGGATGCGATATGCACTGGTCACATGTCATAGGAATAGGACAGGCCACACACATTGCCTTTGAGGAGTACATGTCGAGACAGAACATACATAGGGAGCATGTGGATATGTACTTGTGTTGATACTCCGTGTAGTTGGATACATACACACCTCATGGCAATTCACATATGTGGGCTGGTGTGCGGAACAGTGTGCCATGCCCATCGACACACAGACACATGTTGGCAGCAGCAACTGCTGACACATTGAATCACACACCTACAGCAAAATCATGGAAAGACATGCCACACACATGACATGGTTGCAGCATGCAACGCAGCCATACACGTGTCATATGTAATATTCCGTGTACCTGGCATCAGGGGACAGGTGCGGGTGTCCGTGACTGGGACATGCAAGTGACTCATGGCTCCACTAGTGTGTACGACATGCACACATGTCAAAGGAGTGCAGGGGATGTGTGGTACAATGCGCACCATCACACACGACATGTGTACACAGCTCATCGTACATGTGCTTTGCCCACACCTCAGGGGTAAAGTGCCACATCACATCCTGACACACCTGTGTCACACACAGGTGGTATTGCACAGACAATGCATTGGTGTCCACCCTTGGCAATACCTGTCCGCTCCATTCCTGTCTGTGTGCCGCCTGTCACCACTGACAGTTGTTATACGCACCGTACATACGCTCGGAGCGCGTGTATAGGGTCCCTGGGCCAATATTGCCGCTGGCGTATGCGTACGCCACAGTAGTACGGACTGTACACGCGCTTGTGCGGTCCGGATCACAATATGGGCGCTGGCGTATGCGTACGCCACAGTAGTACGGACTGTACACGCGCTTGTGCGGTCCGGATCACAATATGTGCGCTGGCGTATGCGTACGCCACAGTAGTACGGACTGTACACGCGCTTGTGCGGTCCGGATCACAATATGGGCGCTGGCGTATGCGTACGCCACAGTAGTACGGACTGTACACGCGCTTGTGCGGTCCGGATCACAATATGGGCGCTGGCGTATGCGTACGCCACAGTAGTACGGACTGTACACGCGCTTGTACGGTCCGGATCACAATATGGGCGCTGGCGTATGCGTACGCCACAGTAGTACGGACTGTACACGCGCTTGTACGGTCCGGATCACAATATGTGCGCTGGCGTATGCGTACGCCACAGTAGTACGGACTGTACACGCGCTTGTACGGTCCGGATCACAATATGGGCGCTGGCGTATGCGTACGCCACAGTAGTACGGACTGTACACGCGCTTGTACGGTCCGGATCACAATATGGGCGCTGGCGTATGCGTACGCCACAGTAGTACGGACTGTACACGCGCTTGTACGGTCCGGATCACAATATGGGCGCTGGCGTATGCGTACGCCACAGTAGTACGGACTGTACACGCGCTTGTACGGTCCGGATCACAATATGGGCGCTGGCGTATGCGTACGCCACAGTAGTACGGACTGTACACGCGCTTGTACGGTCCGTACTACTGTGGCGTACGCATACGCCAGCGCCCATATTGTGATCCGGACCGTACAAGCGCGTGTACAGTCCGTACTACTGTGGCGTACGCATACGCCAGCGCCCATATTGTGATCCGGACCGTACAAGCGCGTGTACAGTCCGTACTACTGTGGCGTACGCATACGCCAGCGCCCATATTGTGATCCGGACCGTACAAGCGCGTGTACAGTCCGTACTACTGTGGCGTACGCATACGCCAGCGCCCATATTGTGATCCGGACCGTACAAGCGCATGTACGGTCGGTATCACTGCTTGTGGGGTGCCCTAGGGCGTGGAACGCACCGTACCTGTGTGTAAATGTATGAAAACACATAGGGGACACATGAGGGACAAGTATAAGGGCCTAAATGCCTGATGGTTGCCATGGAGACTGAGTTAAATTTTTGAATTTGAGCACCAGGTGCACAGCAGAAGTCAGTTTGAAAGAATCTACATTGTTGCAATGTGGATGTTGACTTGACATCATTATCAAAACTGAAACCATGCAAAGCCACACACTGGGGTAGGTTTGAAGGGATTGGATGAAACGTAGGATGCTAATGTGACTGACCAATCAATCTGTACTCCTATACATGAACAGGCCAGCCAGGCATATATAAGGCAGCCAGGTCCCATGAGAGAGCACTTGCCTGCACATCCATTCATCCATGACCACTGCTGCTGATAGTGATTCCTCTGGCACCATGTCCAGGACTGTGGAGAGGTCACAGCCATTCACCCAGGAGGAGAACCTTGCCCTGATAGATGTGATCCTCCCACAGTTCCAGAGCCTGTATGGTCGACCAGGGGTTCAGGTGAGTGCAGACTCCACTAGCTTAGACTGTGCCCCTTTTGTGTGACAGTGACTTCTGGCATTGTGTCCATGTGTGACAGACATGCACTGTTGTTTGGAGTGGGTCCCAGGGTGTGGAAGGCCTCATGTCACCCATGCAGAGCATGCTGTGTTTCCTGTGTGCACTCCTCACTTGCATAGTGCCTACTGTGACAATGAATGCAAGGTGCATGCCACATTCTGCCTGCATACTCCTCCTGGGGATGTTGTTTCCACAGTCCTGATGTGATCCTGTGTTCCCCCCAGTGTGACAGGTGTCAGTACCCATGGATGTGTGTTTGTTCAGTGTACCTGTGCTGTGAGTGTCCAAAGGCCGTGTTCGTCCCCTGCACATTGGTGTGTGTGTTAGTCCCCTGTCATGTGGGTGAGTGCATATGGGGAGTGTTGCACACAAGCAGCATGAGGGATGGATATGGCCTGGCCATCGGATGTGAGCAGGGAGCAGTGCTGTGTGCATGCCGTGCTGAGCCAGCCCCACACCTGTGACACCCCCGTCTACTGGCACATGGGCAGAGTGAGGTGTGTACCCGCAGTTGGCAATGCCATGTGATTGTCCTGTACCTGTGTGTGTCTGTGTACTCTGCTGAGGTAGCATCAGTGTGCTGGGGCAGGTGACTGCTGTGAGGTGCTGTACATAATCCTGGTGTAGCCTGTGAGGCACAGTGTGATCCCTGGTCAGTGAGTGTGTGGTACCCCTCATGCCACCCGTGTGCTTCCACTGGCACGTAGTGCATTTGGCCTTCCACAGTGGATAATGTCCCTATGACAAAGGTGCAATTAGTTGCATGCATACCATGGCCTGTTCATAATGAGGATTGTTCTATATGTGTGTCTCTGTGTCTTTGCTCATGTGGATTAATGTATTCTCTCTTTTGCATCCTCACAGGTAGGCGCCATTGCCAAGGGGGAGATCTGGAGGGAAGCCGTCAGTGCCGTGAGGGGTACAGAGGGTCGGAGGCGGAGCCTGTCTCAGGTGAGGAAACGCTGGCAGGACATCCGGTGCTGGACGAGGAGGATTGCACGGCTCCTGCTGGGGGACTCACCTGAGAGCCGTAAGAACCGTGGCCGCCGTCGTCTGACCCACATCCAGAAGCGTGTGCTGGCGGTGGTCTTCCCCGATATGGACAGGCGCCTACAGGAGAGGCAGCAGCAGGAAGGGGGTAGGTACATGTGTGTCAGTTGTGTGTCCCCAGCCAATGTAAGTGTGCAGTTGCATGGATACACTGCCAGGGTTTGATTGTGCAGTGCGTCAACTTCTCCACAAAGTAGCACAGTGCTGTTCTCACTCCCTCCCTTCCCCTCCTTGAAATGTGTTCCCTGGTCTGTCGCCACTCTTGCACAAGGTTATTTATGCAGGCAGTTCATGCAGGTGCCCTATGCTATCAGCATCATGTGTGGGGGTGATGTGCCACAGGTATGGGGACCTTGCGTGTGCCATGGCCAATTTCAGTCATTGTGGTGTCCATGTCACTTGGCACTGATTGTGAATCACGACATAGGGGTGTGTCTCCAAAATGTACAGCCTTCCAGCATGCATGTCCAATTGTGTGCCCTCTGACATGATGTGCCTGAGTGGGAGGCCTGCTAAGTGCAGGGACGGTTGCTTAATTTGCAGTCATGTCCATCCTGGACCATGGAGGAGTGTGGGCACTACTGTGCCCTGGGGCACCTCTTCCTAGGTATCATGTGCGTCATCCAACAATATGGCCATTCACTGTGTCTTTGCCATGGGTTGCGTAGGGTGGCATTGTACCCTGGGCTCAACTGTTAGGACCTACAGGTTGCTACATGTGTCCACTGTACAGGGGGACCCATTTTGCTTGTGCATACTCACAGTGGGCATTACCTGTGTGTGTTGTTGAGACAATCTGATGATGTTTGCCTGTCAATGATGTGTGGACATGGCCACCAGGGGCTGTGTGTTTACAGTCATGAATTAGTGGAGGCCATGTGTTTCCATCCCAGAGTAAGAGGTGTACATACTTTCTCCGTCTCAATGAGATTGTCTCAGGTGTGGGTGGTTTGTGCGTACAAGGCCTACATGTCAGAAGCTTCATCCTGCTTGCTGGGTTTAGCCTGTGTGTGATGTTTGACTGGACATACGCTCAAGGTGCAGTGACCCTGTCATGTGTGGCCTGGTTTCATGTATTGCCTTTGCAGCATGCGGCAAGAGTAAATGGATATGATTCATGCTCATCCCTTTTTGACGACGCAGTGTGGTGCAGGTGCTGTGCACATTTGTCCCCAGAGGCTGACTCCTCTCTAAAATTTCAGGTGCAGTGATTTGCTGTTGTGTCATGATCTCCATTGTGTCTCAGTGGCATGGTGGGTAGAAAAACTGTGTGTTCCATGGCCTACATGTGTACATTGTTTTGTAGGTGTTACTCCTGTTGCTTTTCAGGCTATGCAATGTGACCTATGTATATTTGACTCATGTGACATAAGTGTACAGGTGTCTGATTTTCTCCTGTCTCTTCACCTTGCCCACAGCATCGCCGGGGGACACGGAAGGAGACACTAGCACGGACCGGGAGGAGAGATTGAGCACCAGTACCAGCAGTGCTGTCCTGTCTGGCACATGGAGTGGCACGGAGGCCGAAGGGAGTGAGGCGGAGGACCTGTTGACTGCCAACACAGACTATGACGCAGACGGGTCCGAGGCTGAGCTCCCAGAGGTGGCGGAGTCTGCCCCCCCAGCTGATGGCAGCCCTCCACATCCCCCCGCCACCTCAGGTTCCATCACCGGCCTCCCACATGCTCGTGGCCCTTCCCTCCGTGCTCGGTCCCCACATGTCTCCTTCCTGCCAGGCACCGCACCCCCTGCCCCTGTCACCACTGCTGCGGTGAGTGCGGAGTCTGTGGACATCCTGAGGCAGTTGCAGGTTGGTCAGACTGCGATGCTAAATGTCCTCCATGCCCACACCCAGGTGCTGACCCAGATGGAGGCATACATGGAGGGCATGTCGGCTGCGCAGTCTGACCAACGGCAGTTGCTGAGGTCCATAGACTCCACACTGACTGCAGCACTGGATCTCCTGCAGCGCTGCGTAACACCCCCTACCCCTGCCCCATCCACAATTCCCACTCCCGTGCCTGTCCCACGCACATCCAGACGTCAGCGTGCACGCACCCCAACAGACACAGGCACCACACCACCAGGGAAGTCGAAGCGCACACCTCCTGTCACGCACACACAGGGTGAGGAAGGCACACCCACTGGGTCGGGGGGGAAACGTAGAACACGCAGCCACAGTGGGAGTCCGCATTCCACACAACCCACTCCCTCCAAATCCACTCCCCTTAGCTCTCCTGGCCAACAGTCAGTGACAGCATCATCCACTGCGAGTGTGCCCCCCAGCCCCAGGATGACACCACCCCGCAAGCGGTGGAGGCGGGACCCGGCCAGGGGAGTTGAGTCCCCCACCCTGTCCACACCCTCCCCCAGTGGCGCTGCGACCCATCCCTTTGCCCCCCCCCCCTCCTTGGGGCCTGTGGTTGGATTGGGTACGGGGGAGTCGCTGGGGGAACTTGCCGACGTGTGCAGCGCCATTCTGTCCTCCACCTTTGGCGCTGGCACCCCCCCTGTGGCAGATTCATCCCTCCCTGCACCCACAACACCTACCCTTTCCCCTCCTGTCCCTGCGGTGCCTGTTTCCACCCTCCCCCCTGATGCCCCCTCTTCTGTGGATGAAATGGACTTGTGAACTGTGCAGGCAAGCTAGGGGACACACGTCCCGATGTGTACCCCCCCCCCGGACATTGCTGCTGGGCTGGCCCATGGCCCTTGTACATAGTGGACATTTTCTCTGATATATTTTCCTGCTGAATAAAGCCTTTTCTTTTTGTTTTGCACACTGATGCTTTCCTGGACTTGCTGTTGGTGCTGGTGCTCCCTGCGTTGGGGTGGTGATAATGTGTTAGGGGTCTGTGAAATGTTGGAGTGTGCTGCTCATGGGGTGTACCCTGCCATCTGCGTGCCATCACAAAGGTCTCTGCAAATGGTATTTGGTCATGTTTGCTCTCACTGTATGGTGACATTGTCCCAAGGTGTGTTCCGTCCTCTGTGGCCCAGGCCATTTTTCCTGCAGGGTGTCTCCCAAATGCTGTGCTGTGCTGTGTCTACATTTCCTGGATGTGTGAGGGTTGCCTTTCAATATAGCCATGCTGGCTCAGCGATGGCTCCGCCTGCATCTGGGGTATCACCCTTGTAGGTCACTGAACTTGTTGATGGGGTATATTGTCCGATGTCTGGGCACTGCTGGGAGTGATAGGTACACACCCCTCCTGTGTCTGGGCACTGCTGGGAGTGATAGGCACACACCCCTCCTGTGTCTGGGCACTGCTGGGAGGACCCTGCACCCACCCCTCCTGTGTCTGGGCACTGCTGGGGGTGTTTTGCACACCCCATTCTTATAGCAGGTTCGGTGCGTACATGCACGGGTGGGGGTTTGGTGCGTACATACACGGGTGGGGGTTCGGTCCGTACATACACGGGTGGGGGTTCGGGGCGTACATACTCTGCTGGGGTGGGGGTTCGGTGCGTACATACACGGGTGGTGGTTCGGTGCGTACATACACGGCTGGGGTGGGGGTTTGGTGCGTACATACACGGCTGGTGTGGTGGTTTGGTGCGTACATACACGGGTGGTGGTTTGGTGCGTACATACACGGCTGGGGTGGTGGTTTGGTGCGTACATACACGGGTGGTGGTTTGGTGCGTACATACACGGCTGGGGTGGGGGTTCGGTCCGTACATACACGGGTGGGGGTTCGGGGCGTACATACTCTGCTGGGGTGGGGGTTCGGTCCGTACATACACGGGTGGTGGTTCGGTGCGTACATACACGGCTGGGGTGGGTGTTAGGTGCGTACATACACGGGTGGGGGTTTGGTGCGTACATACACGGCTGGGGGGGGTTCGGGGGCGTACATACACGGGTGGTGGTTCGGTGCGTACATACACGGGTGGTGGTTCGGTGCGTACATACACGGCTGGGGTGGGGGTTTGGTGCGTACATACACGGCTGGTGGTTCGGTGCGTACATACACGGCTGGGGTGGGGGTTTGGTGCGTACATACACGGCTGGTGGTTCGGTGCGTACATACACGGCTGGGGGGGGGTTCGGGGGCGTACATACACGGGTGGTGGTTTGGTGCGTACATACACGGCTGGGGTGGGGGTTCGGTCCGTACATACACGGGTGGGGGTTCGGGGCGTACATACTCTGCTGGGGTGGGGGTTCGGTCCGTACATACACGGGTGGGGGTTCGGGGCGTACATACTCTGCTGGGGTGGGTGTTAGGTGCGTACATACACGGGTGGGGGTTTGGTGCGTACATACACGGCTGGTGGTTCGGTGCGTACATACACGGCTGGGGGGGGTTAGGGGGCGTACATACACGGGTGGTGGTTTGGTGCGTACATACACGGCTGGGGTGGGGGTTCGGTCCGTACATACACGGGTGGGGGTTCGGGGCGTACATACTCTGCTGGGGTGGGGGTTCGGGGGCGTACATACACGGGTGGTGGTTCGGTGCGTACATACACGGGTGGTGGTTCGGTGCGTACATACACGGCTGGGGTGGGGGTTTGGTGCGTACATACACGGCTGGTGTGGTGGTTTGGTGCGTACATACACGGGTGGGGGTTTGGTGCGTACATACACGGCTGGGGGTTCGGGGCGTACATACCAGGGTGGGGTGGGGGTTCGGGGCGTACATGCACGGGTGGCGCTTGGGTGCGTACATACACGGGTGGGGGTTCGGGGCGTACATACCAGGGTGGGGTGGGGGTTCGGGGCGTACATACACGGGTGGCGCTTGGGTGCGTACATACACGGGTGGCGGTTCGGGGCGTACATACACGGGTGGGGGTTCGGGGCGTACATACACGAGTGGGGGTTCGGGGCGTACATGCACGGGTGGGGGTACGGGCCGTACTTCCACGGGTGGGGGTACGGTCCGTACATACCCCTGCCCACGCTCTGCGTGCCTGGGTACGGGCCGTACCCATGCCTTTGGTGTGTGGGTACGGTGCGTCCCACCATTGTTGCGGGCCGTGGGGTCCGCACCGTACACAGGCCTTGGGGGCGTGGCTACGGGTCGTACCACGCGTACCCCTACATGACCCCAGCAATGCTGGTACGAGCTGTACCAAGGCCTTTCTGACGTGGGTACGGGCCGTACCGCTATTGTTGGAGTGACGTAGGGGGACGCGTGGTACGTTCCGTACCCACGCTCTTGCGGCCTGGGTAGGGTACGTACCGGTTCGCGTGACCATCCACTTCCGTTGTGGCGGACGCTTGCGTTGCTGGCCTTGCCCCCACCCCCTGGAAGTGACCAGGCCCTGATGGTCAGGTATGTCCAGGCCATGTGTGATTTGGTACCATGTGTTGGTGTTGTGTGTCCTGCCCCTGCCCCCCCCTTTGCCCCTGGTTGTTGTGCTGACCTTCTGCGGCGTCTGCGTCGGTTCCTGTACGCCAGGTGGACTGCTAGGAGGGCAGGGATGGCACGTAGGTTCGGGTCCATGTCTGTTCGTCGCGTCCAGCTGCTCCTTGCGTGTGTCGTCCTGATTTCCCGGCAGTTTTTGGCAGCCGGTAAATATTTTCCGTGCGGGATGACGTCGGTTCGAATCGTACTTCCTGGTTCGTGAAACGTAGGCTGGATGCGTACCGACGTCACGTCGGCTCCTTTCAGGATCGGAATTGTGTTTAGTTTCTGTTCGGTCGGTGTTTTGTTCGAATCGTACGGAAATGGTGTTTCCGTATGAATCGTACTTGCATTTTCGGATGGATTTCGCACCGGGTACGAGTCGGACGGAGAAAAGGCTCCGTCCGACGGTTCGTACCCGGTTTTTACCGGATCGGAATTGGCACCCTAATGTTAACCAGCCCTCCCTCTTCCTCCCTTCCCTCCCTCTGTCCCTTCCCTCATTCCAGCCCTTAATATACAGGTTCATTTCCCCCTGTAGCATGTAGTTGTTCATGGTTATTTGAGAATTCTGACTTTCCCCGTTGCTTTAAAGGACTTGACCTTGTACCACCTGTGGACTAGGCAGACCTGGGAGCCATTGTGGGGGCACTTGCCATGTATCCTCCTCTTACTGTTCTGTTTTATATGAGGATTTTCCTATGATCCTTCTGGAGCCCACAGTTCAGCTCGGGTGCCTGCCACAGGGTACAGGGATGTATGAAAACATGTCTCTTTGCAGTAGGACTCGTGCTGCTGCCATTTCCGGGCAGCAGCACAAGCCTCATTACAAAGAGGCATATTTCTGACCGCATCCACGGAAGTCGGATCCTAATTTGGTGGGTGGGACCACCGACTACCTGTTGGTCGGTCCCGTTCCCACAACGAGTCCGACCGCCATCGTAATCAGCTCCCTAATTTGCGGATACGTTCCAATCACGTGATAGGAATTAGAAACCATAGAGTACTTGTAGTCCCGTCTTAGTTTTTGGACCCGCAAAGGATCCAGAGTATCCAAAAATAATTAAGAAAAATAAATAGAACTTGTTTTATTATAGTTACAAAAACATTACGGGTCATAAATACCGAATCGGTAAATGTGATGTAGGTAATGATTCGGTAAAGTTTACCGAATCGGAAAAATTCGGTAATTATGAATCGGTATTTACCGATTCGGTAATGAGGCATACCTTCCCATTGATTCCTATGGGCCTGGAGGCCCATAGGAAGGGTGCCAGGGTGTCACATTGACACCCTGTTGCACCCCTGAATCTTGCATGTGTGCACATGTGGCGCAAATACATGCCCTAAGGGCATGTATGTCTGCCACATGGCACTCTTAAATCTGCAAAATATTGCGTTTTTCAAGGTATTCGTTATTTATCACCAACCTGTATTTGGTGGTAAATAACGAATTTCTAATACTAATTTTCACTCTTTAGAGTGCTCCCTACATCTGATTTCTGGATTCGGTATTTACCGAATCGGTATTTTACCGATTTCTTAATTTCCGATTTGGTAAATACCGAATCCAGAAATCAGCCCCCTACATAGCAAATGCCTAAATACCGGTCGGTAACGGGATATTTACCGAATTTCGGCCGTTACCGACCGGTATTTGGCTTCCTACATGAGGCCCTACATATTTTATATTAAGAATATTTGTGATTTTTTACTTTTAAAATGTATAAAAGGTATATTTATTAAAAAAGGAAATAGAGAGTTAAAAAAAGAAATAACTAGGAAAATTAAATTGTAGTACACTTTGTACTAAAAAAAGAAAAAGCCTAGGAATTTTCTGAGAAAAACAAACTCTATAGGGATATTATAGTTAGGAAATATAACTAAAAAACATAGAAATTCACTGAAAAAATCAAAGGTTATAGAGACATTATAATTTGAAAATAGATTTTTTTTAAACCTTTGAAATTCACTGACAAAACCAAAGCTTACTGGGATGTTAGAGTTAGACTCAGATTTCACATGTACAAAAACCATTGAAATTCGGTAGTTATAGTTAGCTGAGCGATCTATAAATTACGTCCCCTCAATGCACCGCTTATGACCTCACAAATTACATCACTCAAGACATGGTCAGTGACATAACTCATGACATCTCAAATGACTACGAAAACTTCTTTTCCATTTAACAGGCTTCTTTATCGCCAGATTCTGGTCCAGCCTCAGAACCTCCTATCAGCTCAGAGTCAGTTGACTCATGTAATAGGGTCACAAAGATGGATTTGTCTAACCACAACCAATCAAGGGCCGAAAATTTAGAGAATTACTCACAGAAGGATAGCCTTTCGGAATCTATCAAGTCCTTACTAGACACTATACAGATCAAAATAAGACAGCTGAAGCTATCACAGGCGGAAGAGACTGCAGCTCTCCATAATGGACTATATAAAATTAAGGAGAATATGGCACTATTATCAGCTAGACTACAGGTGTCGGAATCCAGGATATTAGACCTCGAGGATAAGATGGCATCCGCTCAGCAAGATGGGAAAAAAACAGGTCATCTTGAGAATAAAATCGAGGAATTGGAGAACTGTGCGAGACATATGCATTTGCACTCCATGGGACTTCCAGAGGGGAGCGAAAGTCATAATGTGCCCAGTGGGTGGGTTCACTGATCAAAGCCTATGTGTTGCCTGAAGCTCCAGGAGACATGTCTATTATGAGGGCCCACCGTGTTCCAGCTCAACGATCACCCAATCTTAAATATCCACAAAATATTCTAGTGAACTTTGCAGACTCCCACAACAGAAATAGAATAAATATTAATCTACATACACTTTCTTTGCATGGTCTCTGGGTCATAAAATAAAACTGCCCAACAAGCCAAAATAAAAACCATCTTCTTATGCCCCCCTGTGCAACAAAATGAAAAATTTCCCTAGCAGTGAGCCACACAAACTACTATATGGAGGACAAGATAATTGGCCATTAGGAAACAAAATAGTAATCTTTAATTTTTATAACAACAATGATTGGCTTTCATTCACTTTGGGCTTCATATGTAGCACAATTCTTATTAAAAGCGACAAGGAAGCCCTAAAAATAAACTAGACTGCATATGTAAAGTTTCAGAATTACTACATGAACAACTAAAAGACACATTTATGGTCACATAATTATGTAAACCAATAAACAAATACATAAAAAATACAAGAGATAAAATGAAAGAAATCACATTAAAACGGATTTCCATACTGTAGTTATAGTTAGTATTACCAAATATAGGAATTCTTTGGATATTAGCTCCCTAATATCTTTTCACTCGTTTGGTGAATCACCACAAAACTTTCTAGACCTATAACATTTTCTACATTTTGAGATAAAATGGGGTCCCAAATGCGTTTTTCCACCAACGCATTTTCCATAAAATATTGTATTTGATGTAGCGCGAAAATGGCTGAATGGATGTACATGACATTTGGCAGGATTATACATTATGGTGCAGAGATGATGCTTTCTGGGTACTACAGTTAAGTATTTTAATTTATAAGGCATTTAAACTTAGTGACATCTGTCACTGCTGTACTTTCGCAGACTTTCATAACATTTTGTGAAACCCTGCAGTACATGGCTGTAAACTTATTTAAAACTATATCACAAAAGCTAAACAACACAGCCAAAGTGTAGTAAAACAATATGGCTGCCGTTTCATTCTCTAAAGACAGCCATTACCCAATTATATACTGGCTTCTCATCACCATGAACCACGGTATACTGCAAACTTATCATGGTATATGATAGTCTAAAATATAACTAAGGCCTATCTGTATCATTGGACTGCAGTACTCTTGCATCATGCATGGTGTTGCATGGGCAGCACAGTCCTTAAGTCAGATTTACAAAGCAATGCAAGGCCACCATGGGTGGCCCTGCGTTGATTGGTAAATCAGGAGAAACACAAGGCAGCACAATTTGCTGTTTTACACTACTGTGCACACCATAATGTATTTTGCTGCTACAATTCACATTCCTCCGTATGCCACGCCACTGTAGCCACTCCACTGTACACTATTCCATTCTACACCACTCCGCTCTATGCTATTACACTGTACTCAATGCCACTACAGTCTATGCTCTTACACTGTACGCACCTCTACTTACGCCACTCCAGTCTACATCACTTCACTCCACTGGCCACTGCTCCACTATACGCTATTCCACTCTACGCTATTCGACTGTACGCCACTCCACTCTACTCTATTCCACTATATGCCATTCCACTCTACAAAACTCCACTCTATGCTATTTCACTGTATGTGACTCCACTGTACGCTACTCCACTCTATCCCACTCCAGTGTATGGCACTCCACCAACGCCACTTAATTTTACGATGTTTGATTGGATGCCACTCAAACATACGCCACGCCACTGTAAGCTATTACACTCTATCCCACCACACTGTTCGCCACTCGAGTCTACACCACTCCATTATACCCCATTCCACTGTATGCTACTCCACTATTCACTATTACACTATAAGCCACTCCACTGTACAACACTCCACTCTACGCTATTGCACTGTACACAACTCCACTCTACACTATCACACTGTATGCAACTCGACTCTGCCCCTCTTCATTGTTCGCCATGCCACTGTATGCCACTCCGCTATACGCTATTCCAGTATATGCTATTACACTGTATGCCACTCCACTCTATGCTATTCCACTGTATGCCACTCCTGTCTATGCAACTCCACTGTATGCCACTCCACTGTATGCTACTTCACTCTACACCACTCCAGTGTATGCCACTCCACTCTACCACACTCCATTCTACCATATTCCATGGGACACCACTCAAATGTATGCCAATCCACTGTCTGCTATTACACTCAACACCATTCCAGTGTACGCCACTCCAGTTTACACCACATCACTGTACACCTCTGCACTATACGCTACTCCAATATGCGCAGGGACACAGGAATTATGCAATTGTGTAGCTCCAGCGATTTTTGCATAATTGTAGATTTGCCACATTTGCCACATAATCCATCACCTGCCTCATAATCTGCAGATTGTAACCAACAAAATTAGCTCAAACGGTTTAAAAGTTAATAAAACGTAGCAGCACATGCTGCTGCGCATTGGAAGGTCCTTTGCAAAAGTTGAATGGTCTCCTTTCTGTAACTTATTGCTAAGTTTGTGTATTAAACTGGCACTGATGAGGTGCAACCAATGCCCAGACAGTGTTAACAAGTGCAAAAATGACAAAATAATGAAGTAATACTATCACACAATGTGCCGCATAATACAGCATAATTTGCCTTTTCCGGCTGCATAATTTACTCAACCCTGCCACATAATGTGACCCTCCCCGGTTGCATAATTCCAGTGGCCCTGACTATACGCTATTTCAGTCCACGTCACTCTACTGTACACCGCTCCACTCTACACTATTCCACTGTATGCCACTCCACTATATGCTACACCACTCTACGCCACTCCAGTGTACACAATTCCTCTCTCTCCCACTCTATTCTACGTTAGTCCATTGGACGCCTTGCTATTTCACTCTACCCTACTCCACTGTACATCACACCGGTCTACACCACTCCATTGTACACTACTCCACTCCATGCTGTTCTACTCTAAGCTATTGCTCTCTATGCTAATCTATTGTACACCACTCCACTGTACTCCACGCTATGCTATTCCATTCCACTCTATGCTATTACACTGTATGCAACTTCAATCTTTGCACTCTACTGTATGGTAGTCCATTCTACCCTATTCCACTGTACACGACTCACTGTATGCTGTTACATCTTCCCTACACCACAAAACCCCACTCCAGTGTGATGTGTGTCTCAGAGTTTCCTCTTTCCTTAAGGTGGTCGTTAGGTGCAGGAAATCCATGGAAAGCCGAGCTAGGATTTTGTCATCAGTTTGTGTGGCATGGTCCAATTGAGCCATACTTTTTGCCTGTTTCTGTGCTCATTTTTGTATTTCCTGAACGGTTACCCTTTCTAACATGTGATTTATACTCCACTCTTATACCCGTACACTCCAATGTACCAGTGGCGGCTAGTAAGCGACGGAGGCAGGAGGATGGGGGAAGGTGGTGGAGTTAGGAAATACATAAAATATATAAAATAAAACGTACCTGTTGTTCGCCGTCATGAGCCGCTGCCTCTCCTCCACAGGAGCCAGGAGCATGAAGCACCCAGGCTTCCAGACTCCCCTAGTCAATCATGACACTGCTAGGTCCGAGCGTCGTGGTTTGGCGCTCAGAGACGGAGTGTGAGCCTGGGCAAGCTCTCCACCCAGACTGTAATACAGCCTGGGTGGAGGCCATGCAAAGTGCACATGACTGTTTGGCCAGTCCGAGACGGCCAGCCAAACAGTCATGTGCAGATCAGGTGCAGCAGCTACCGCTCCTCTTCGTTCTGAGTCATGGGTATCCAGCCCCGCTTACCCTAACCTGGCGGCAACTGGAATACTAAAAATAAAATGATAATAACTTTCTGTTATTATCAGTTTATTTTTTCCTTTGCACTACTTTAAAGCAGTGGGGCGACGCTCTTCCCCCTTAGCGGAGGAGCCGCTGCTGCAATGTACAACACTCTATTCCACAATACAACACTTTTCTATATGACACAGCACTCCACTTTACGGTACGAGATCCCACTCCAATTTCTAACAGTTTACTATCTACACTTAGCAGTACACTCCACTCCATGTGATTCTACTCTGTGACACACCAATACACTCTACTGTACTTCACTCCACACTACGTTATACCACTCCACTCTACTCTACTCCACTGTATGAAACTCTACACTACTATACAAAAATCCACTCTACGGAACTACACTGTTTCACACACTTCTGTACTCTATGCAACTCCACTTTACAACACTCTACTACACTCTATGCCACTTTATGACACTTTAGACCTGCCTATACCTCTTCACTCCACTGCACAACACTGTATTATACTGTTTGCCACTGTGCAACGCTCTACTTCACTTTACTCTACCACTCTAGTCCACTATACAACACTGTACTCAACTTTTTTTATGCCACTGCATCCCACTTTAATTCACTGTACTCTGACGCGGTAGTCCACTTTACTCCACTGTACAACACTCCACTCTACACCACTCTATGCCATTGTCCTCTATAACACTGTGTGCCAATCCACTCTACCACACTCTACAACACTTTACTGTACTGTACACCGCTCCACTTCACAAAAATCAACTAAACTTTATGCTACTCTACTGTAGTCTACATCACTTTCCAATACCGTACAGTACCCTACTACACTCTATTGTACAACACCTTACTTCAATTTATGACACTTTACTCAAGTGTATGCTGTGCTACTCCACTCTACTGCACTCCACGCCACTATAGTCTACGACACTTTATTCCACTCTATGACACTTTACTCCACTCTACACTACCCCAATCCAGTGTACTCCACTCCACTATACTCCACACTACTACACTTTATCCCACTCTATGCCACTGTACTTTACTCCACTCTACGCGGCTCCACTGTGCGACAATCTACTCCAATGTATGCAACCTCACTCTATAACACTGTCCTACACTGTACTACATTCATCCATGGGGTAAGAAGAAGACGGACCGCAATGCCAGTGCAAGTAGCCAGCAAGGATTTCTTTCATACACTTTTCCTATGGGAACCAAGTTCTAACTATAAAAGCCTACTGGCGACTGCCAGTAGGTAGTTATAGTTAGGACCTACTTTCCTAGAGCGTTTTTTCATTTGCCAATAACTTTGGTGGCCTTTGAAGAATTCTCACAAACGTTTCAAAAATAATGCGCCAGTCACTTCCGATGCTGTCTTGAATGCCTAGGGGTGATCATCAAAAGAAGGCTGAAAAAAAATGGGGGTCCCAAAACGCTTTTTCTCCATTTTAATTTCCTTAGGAAACTTTAGACACGGCTCCAGCCTGAACAGCTGAACGAGATTACACCAAATTTGGCAAAAAGGTAGCTCTTGGTCCAGAAGGCACTCTTTTTGTTAAATGGTGTAAATCCATTCAGTAGTTTCTGAGAAATGTAAAGATTTCTGAGTCAGATATAAAACTGTGGCCGCGGTGGATCCACGAATCCTCCCGATCTCGTGCCTGAGATCTGATTGGCTGCCAACACTTCAAACCAGGAAGTGTTGGCAGCCATCTTGTGACTCGGTTAAGTCGAGTCACAAGCAGAAACGTTAAAAAAAGAAAAGGGGCAGGGTAGAATCACCTTGACCCCCTAGGCCTGTTCAGGGGGTCCCATAGGAACCCCCAGGGTAAAAGAAAAGCATTTTTTTAAATTATTTCAGTGGGAGTCGCGAAGGATCCACGAATCCCGGCAAACATATTTTTTTAAACAAAGCACAGGCTCCTGCGCTTCGCTTAATTAAGACCCGGGGTAGGCCAGGTCACAGGGGCAATAAAAAATAAAAATGCGGCGGCCTTCGCAGCCCAGCGGACCGCCACCTCCCCGGGGCTAATTGATTGAATCGCGGGTGACAAGCACCCTTCGCTGCCCCAGGGACCGACGCCTCCCCGGGGCTATTTTGAAATAGGATGCATGGGGAGGCTCCGCCCCCATGCAGCCCTGGGGACCGCAAACTCCCCGAGGCTAATAAAATAAAATGTCCCAGGGTGCCTCCCCCAATGGACATTGCAGTTTGCTATGGCTTGGCAGGAGCAGTGCCATGGCAAACTTTGCTCCATTTTATGGAAGCGAGAGCAGTAAAAATGCTCTCACTTCCATGAAGCAGAGCAGAATTGCTTTTGGACAGAGGGAGCTGCATGTTTGCAGCTCCCTCTGTCCAAAAGCAATGCCACCTCCCACAGGAGGCAGGGAGCGGCAGGGACCGTGGGAGCCTTGAGGCTCCCCCCCTGTCCCCAATGAGCTGGCCATGCCCCAGGGGTGGGGCCCCCGGGGCAAATCAGCCCGGGGCAAATCAGCCCGGGGAGGGGGGGCATGCTGGCCCCCACTTCCAATTTTTCAAAAAAAATAATGAAGGCCTGGACCCAGGGGATGGGGTCCCCGGGGCCGAAAATGGCCTGGGGAGGTGGGCGATGCCGCCCCCTCCCCCTTTTGTTTTTAATCAAAAAATAAATAAAGGCCTGGGCCCGGAGATGCCCAAACAAAGGGCAGGCGCTGGGGAGTAGAGTCATCGGGGTCAAAATTGTCCGAGGGAAGGGGGGCCACATGGCCCCCCTTCCTTTATGTAGAAAATACTTTTTTTTAAAGGAAAAGGCCGGGCCAAGGGGTGGAGACCGTGCGGCCTCCCTCCCCATTTCCAAAAAAAGAGTGGCCCCGGGGATTGGGTCCCGGGGCTGAAAAAAGAAATATATATTAAAAAAAGTCACCAGAGGCCATGCCCCCTTCACCACTACTCTGCAAACGCACTTCTTAGTGTAATGGTGGTTAGGGAATCAAATCCCATTGAATGCAGAGGGTCTTTGGGGGCCAGCAAGCCCTCTTGTTACCTCCAGTAAGTCCCAGAGAGCAGGATTGATGAGAGGACTTGAAGGCCATGCCCCCTTTATCCATCACACTGCAAACACGCCTTCTGGCGTGCTTCTAGTTGGGGAATGAATTCCACTTTACTCCTGAGTGCCTCAGGACTAAAGTGGACTACTTCCCCCAATCAGTAGTGTGTCAGGAGGCGTGTCTGCAGAGTGGTGGAGAAAGGGGGCGTGGCCTCTGACAATCTCTCAGCAATCCAGCTGTGTGGGTGTTACTGGAGATAACAGGAGGTGTAGTTGGCCCCCAAGGACCCTCAATATCTAAGGGGATTTCATCTCCCTACTAATAGAGCGCCAGGAGTTGTGTTTGCAGAGTGGTGGAGAAAGGGGGCGTGGCCTCCTATCAGGTCTCAGCAATCCTGCTTTGTTGGACTTACTGGAGGTAGTACGAGGGGTAGCTGGCCCCCAAGAACGTCCTTGGGGGCCAAATACCCCTCCTGTTATCTCCAATAATTCCAACACAGAGGGATTGCCAAGTGTTCTTCGCAGGCCACCCCCCCCCCTTCCTCCACCACTCTGCAAATGCATCTGGTGGTGTACTACTGGCTGGGGTATGAAGTCCACCTTACTCCTGAGGGACCTTGGGCGCCAAGAAGCCCTCCTGGTACATCCTGTAAGTCCTACACAGTGGGATTCCTGAGAGCTGATCGGAGGCTCAGTGTCAGGTTTGCTGAGCGCAAGAGGCCAGTGAACTACAAATATGGCTGACTCCCGCTTTTGCACATGCGCAGGAAACAACGGAGGACGTTAAGACCTGGCCGCTCCCGAGCCAGGACGCTTCGCGTTCTTGCTTCGGGAAGGCTTAGTCTGCTTCCGGGTTCACTCACCTTTTGTTGTAAAGGTAGTTTCTGAAAATGCGATGTAATGGCATGCAATGTAAAAGAATGCATTGTAAAG
The DNA here is from genome assembly GCF_964204655.1 of Triturus cristatus. NCBI lineage: Eukaryota > Metazoa > Chordata > Amphibia > Caudata > Salamandridae > Triturus > Triturus cristatus. The sequence continues at coordinate 896,688,692 of NC_140593.1, forward strand.
GATGTTGCGATGTAAAAACTGAGTTGTAAAGGCATGCATCGTAAATCCGTGATGGATCCGCAGAACTTGCTGCGAATAAAAAAAATATATATATAATGACACATCCACTCTGATACCCATATAGACACTCTCACACCCACTGTGACACTCAAACAGACACCCAGTCAGATGGTCTTACACCTGCTGTGATACCCAGAGAGACACTCCCACATCCACTTTGACACCCATACAGACACACTCACATGCAGTGTAACACCAAGCAGACACTCCCAAACCCACCGACACACACACTAACACACACAGATACTCACACCCATTCTGACGCCCACTCTTACACAATCTCACACCCACAGATACACCCACTCACACACCCAGACAGGCACTCTTACACCCACTCTAATGCCCATACAACCACTCTCAAACCTGCTCACACACAGACACTCTCACTCTGATGCAAATACAGAATCTAACACCCACTCACACACACAAAGTCACAACCACTCACACACCCAGACAGACACTCTCACACTCATTCTGAAGCCCATCCACTCTCTCTCAAACTCACACAAACATTATCACACCCACTGTGACACCCAGACAGACACTTTCTCGCCCACTGACAAACACAGATACTCTCACATCCACTCGCACACCCACTCTGATAACTACTCTGTCACCCAGTGACACCCATACAAACACTGTCATACCCACTCACTCACCCAGACACTGTCTCATCTACTCTGACGCCCCATGCAAACACTCTCACACTCACAGACACTCTGACGCCCACTCACACTCAGACACCCACATATAGACTGATAGAGACAGTCAGACATCCACTTACAGACCCACTCAGATACTCACACATCCACTTACAGATCCAGACACACACTTACACATCTACTCATACACACACACATTGACTTGCACAACTACTGTTGAAGTGATGAACCACTCACATATCCAATAAAAAAATCTGTAGTGTTACTGCGGTGTATTAGATAAGTGCTTCTAGTTTGTGAATTCACAACAGATCCGCATGAGATTCAAAATCTTTTCATTGAAAATAAAAAAACTTTCTCTAGTGAAAGGGTTGGCTCTGAAAAGAGCTTTTGAGGCTTTCAAGTTCTTGAGGAACACCCTGTTGCCTTTCTTTGTAAAGTGAGTGCCATAATTTCTAAATATACTCTCCATGTCACAGCGTAAATTGTTGTTGTAGTTATGGATGGAGCCCATGTTGTGGTCTCTGAGGATTGAGTTTTATTGACATGTTTTCTGGCTTTGCCTATCTGTGGACAGACTTCGTTTGACCACTTCCATTTCTGCCTTTGGCAAATGTTAGAGAACACCACGGCAGTGTGAGCGAAAAGTGTCATTAATTGACTAAAGGTATCCATCATTAGGATTTTCAGTCCTATCCCAGTAAGTTTGCCTAGGTAATTGCTACGACAGTGCTTAATCATGAGGTCTGGATGTTGGCAATCCGCAATGCTTTCAACTAAATGCAGCAATTGATGCCATTATAACCCTCTCAGGCTAACCCACGTAAATGTCCACATTCGTCTTTCTTGCACACGTTCTAGCCCAAAACACAAAGCTATGACCCACAATCCACACCCTAACCCTTTTGAAGTCAAGGAGGAGCAGCACACAGAAGGCTGGAGCTGAATACGACCGTTTTCATAATGAAAGGCAGTTAAAGTGGAGGCCAGCATCTAATTTAAAAAATAACATATTTCATTGGATGGTGTAAATATGCAGGTAGCTAACATTAGGAAGAGATTTTCAGCAGAAAGTAAGTAGATCTGTCATTGGATTTGGAAGAATTAAAATAATGTTATAGTATTTAGGATTTGCTTATATTTCCAGTCAACCACGCCTGCTACAGTTGAACTTGAAGCTATTATGCTGCTCACAGAAAGTGTTGTGAACTTTTGACCTACTGACACAAGAGAGTGTGCCAAAGAGGGTTGTTATGGAAACTGAGCTACAATAGTGTGGGGGGAAGGGTTCTGAAGAGGCTGTACTTATAAAGTAAAGGTAGAGTGGTTTAGACACATTCGTTATTATGGAGGAGTTATTTTTTAAATCAGTACTATCTTATAAAGTAAAATGTTGATGCAAACTCATAGTACAATGTTAAATGGCTTAGTGGGCACCTGTGTAGATTTGCGAATCTGACGTGAAGTTACACGGGGCAGCACTGACTGTCACGACGGATCCGTGAATCCGCCCAAAACCCCAACCAAATTGGCCTTTCTTTAAAGGGGCGTTAGAAAGACTTAACAATGCTGACCATTTAGAAGTGGTATACCGTAAGTTAAATATGAAAGGGATGTTGTTATATGTTTTCTGACTGAGTAACCTTGAACACTGATGCTTACACTGACACACCAAGGTACACACTGATGCATACACTAACACACCCAGGCACACACTTATGTATGCACTGATACACCCAGGTACTCACTCATTCATGTAGTAACACACCTAGGTATACACTCATGCATACATTGACACACCTGGGGACACACTGATGCATACACAAAACCGCCCAGGCATACAACGATGCATACACTGACACATCCAGGAACACACTGATGCATACACTAATACACCCAGGCACACACTGATGTATATATACACTGACATGCCCAGGCACAAACTGATGCATAGACTGGCACACCCAGACACACACTGATGCATATTCTGACACACCCAGACACACCGATGCATACACTGACAAACCCAGGCAGACACTAAAAAGAACTCTTGTTTTTTTTAAACAAAAACTAAACAGGGTAGAAAAGTAATAGAAGGCAGTTGTACAGAAGCAACTTACATTATGAGCCAACTAGAGAAACCAAAACAAAATAGATAACAGCAATGCTTTTTGACTGAATCCAAAAACTCAGGAACAGAAGAAATTTTAAGTGCAACAAGCATTTGGCACTTTGCACAGCAAGTGACCATGCCATAGAGTTCTGCACACATAGCGAGTATAGTTACATGTGGAGCAGAAGATGGTTGTCCAGAAGTTGTAGCAGAGCTGGACTCCCCTGATGCACCAGCTCTCTCCCATATCATCGTATTGTACACTCTCTCATGTATTGTCTTGAGGTGTTTCCCCATGCTGCTATTACAGTGAGAATACTTTTTAGCAGTCCTTCATGAGAACTGCTTGCCACAAACAGTACATTTGACAAACTTCGCACTCACTTTTTTTTTCCTGCGAAGGGATAGTGAAGGCGTTGCCAAACATCACTCTGTTTTTTAGGTGGTGTTGATTCTTCACCTCCTCCTCTTGAACAGCCTGTGGATCTTCCTCCTGCTGAGAGGTTGAAGCTTCTGCCATTTAAAAAAAAAAAAAAAACAACTTCTTCAGGATCCTAATTGAACAGAGTTCGGTGGAGAAATAACAGTTTTTGGGTGTGGCTTGCATGTATATGGGTGGGGTCCAAAAGTATCCAATCAAAAGGCAAGTTTTACCTGTGTCATCGAGTGAATTTGCATATACGGTCCATAGATTTGCGATTTTTGCGAGACTCGTAAAATGACGACGTTTAAACAAAATCAAATATAGAGTGCCATATATATACTTCCACGTATGTTCACCCTGATGTCATTAATCAAAACAAAGGTACCTGTATACTTAATTTTTAATTTTTGTTGACACTGTGGTTCTGAAATCATGCATTCATTCCAATCACGTGATCGGAATATAAACCACAGAGTACATCCTGTCTATGTTTTGCTGACTTGAAACCACGGATTCCGAAAAATACTTACAAGAATAAATAAAACAAATTTAATTACATTTACAAGAATATTATATATTCTAAATTAACTATTAATTTTTATGTTTTAAAAAGAAAATAGAGTATATTTTAAAACACATGTCTCTAATGTAAAACAATCTATAATAATTTGTACAATACTTAATATTTTTTTTAAAACAACATAAATTAATAGAAACAACTAAACATTACATATACACAATACTTTAGCAATAGATTTTGAAAAACCTAAGAAATTTACTGAAAAAACAAAGGTTATAGGGAAGTTATAATTAGGAAACAGAATTTGAAAAAACGTATAAATTCACTGAAAAAAACAAAGGTTGCACAACGATATTGTTAGGAAATTAAATTAAAAAAATCTTTAGAAATTCATTGAAAAAATCAAAGGTTAGGCTGACATTTGAAATGTCCAAAACCATAGAAATTCAGCAGTTATTGTTACCTCACCTAGCAATAATGTATGCAACCACAATGCACTGCTTATGACCTTATATATCACATCACCCATGACATGGTCAGTGACATCACTCACAATGCCCCTCTTCCCAGGCCATATTTGGTCTCAAGTACTCCATTCACCGGGGCCCACCACGTAATGTATGGAGGAGGGGAGCATGCAGCCCCCCTAACCCTGCCGATTTCATCCCAGGAACCCCATCTCCCGGGGCCTTGCGATATTGTACATAGGGAGGGGGCACTCAGCCCACCTCTCTCAGCCGATTCCGGCACTGGGGACCCCATACACTGGGGCTCGGCCAATAAAGAGTAGGTGCTCTGGAGCTCACGCAGGGCACCCACTTCACTACTGTTGGAGACTGTGGAGGGAGCCCATGTGCCCCCCGGTCACAGCCAGCTCCCCACCTCGGAGAGAGCCAGCATTGCTCCCACCCACAGGGAGCAGCTAAACATGCTGCTTCATCTATTTCCCTGCCAGCTTCACAGCGAAAAGTCAGCTTCCAGCTGGTGGGAACATTTTTTAAGATCCCGCCAGCTGGGTTCAGACTTAGTGTTTTTTCACTTGGCGGGAGCTTTAAAATTGCTCCCACCAAGCAAGAGCAAACACAGGTTTCCCTACCCATGGTAGTACGGGCAGTAAGACCGCTATGTCCAAGTGGTTGGCACCCCAGGACATAGCAGGAGCCGGCCTTGGACTCCCAGGCCCAATAATGGTTTCATAAGGGGATCCTTGCGGCCCTCTACCTCTTTAAAGCATGGCCAGGCCCCGGGGGTTGGGGTCCTCAGGGCCAAAATCGGGCTGTGGGGCGGGGCCGCATGTAACCCCTCCCACACAAAATAATAAAATAAATCCCCTGGGCCCACCAGGCCTAGGGGATGAATATTCCTACCCTGCCCCATAGTCTTTTTTGAAAAAATAATTCTTGGACTCGGCCAAGTCCAAGTCGCAAATGGCTGCAAACACTTCATCATTGAAGTGGTGGCAGCCATTCAGATCACTTTTTGAAATCCATCGGATCCGCGAATCCTCCACATCCCTATATGTCTATAAATCTTTTTTCTTTAATTACTCCAAAACTACTAAACCAATTTACACCAAATCACAAAAATAGATCTCTCCGGACCAAGATCTAGCTTTCTGCAAAATTTGGTGTCATTCCGTTCAATGGTTCACGCTGTAGTCGTGTCTAAAATCCCTATAGAAAATTGCACGTGAAAACGACTTTCACGAAACCCCTTTTTCTCGGCCACGCTTGACAACTCACCCCAACACTTTCCAGACAGCTGCTGAAGTGACTGGCCTACTAGTTTTGAAAATTTCATGAAGATTCTTCAAATGGTGCCAAAGCTTTAGCAAAACAAAAAATGCTTTGTCTATGAAAACTAGGTCCTAATTACAGTTAATATGTATAATGGATATTAAGACCAACCTAGCGAACCTGGTACAAACGGTGGCATTTGAGGAAGGCTAATCACCTAAATGTGTCATGCCGAAATCTTTTTCATAAATTGTATTTGAAGCCCCGCTGTGTCCTTTGATCTGCTCGGATGGGAGGAGATTTTGTTTACATATGGAGCATGCAGCCAGTGATGGGCACAAGGGACCCTTCCATAAAGAGGGCGTGGTACACATTGGCAACGAGTAAATGCAATACTGCCGAGGTATCGGACTGCCGCAACCCGCCACTCGACTTCTGGAAGATGAGAAACTGCTGCTATTGTGCGGACCATGACTGCATGGTGAGGCTCAGTCATTGTACAGGCGTCTCCAGACTCGGCTCCAGCGGTATGGGTTGGCTGGAAGTAGGGGCCAAAGACGGTTTATTCCCCAAACTTTTTGCCAAGTTCTCTTCCTGAACCACGCAAGAAATCCAGCACTTTCCTGGGCAAATGACTTTCTGTCACTGACATGCTCCATGATGGGACCGATAGTTTCCAACACTGAACTGCCGGAACACTCTGCAGGGTAATGCGGTTCAGGTGTGCACCTCACTACTAAGGAGGGAGCAACATAAAAGAAGACCAACCAAGCGGACCTGGTACAAACTGCAGCATTGGGGGAAGGCTAATCGCTGAAACGCATTATGCTGAAATCTTTTAATAAATTGGCTTTGAAGCCCAGTTGTGTCTCTTGATCTGCTCGGATGGGAGGAGATTTTGTTTACATATGGAGCGTGCTGCCAGTGACGCGCACAAGGGACCCTTCTATAAAAGGTTGTGGTGTTGCAGCGTGGAACATCAAATTCCCCCTTCACCACAGACCAAATATCTCAACAGCAAATTCACTCAAAGACATTCATTGGTGGGGCCCATGACACCAATACTCACACTCAGTTGATCTGTTTTCCTAGAGGAATAAGCTTCCAAACGCTGACATGAAAGGAATATCTATACCTTACTCTAAATACATTGACTTCAACCCTAAGATATTCCTCTCATAAGGAGATGAATCATTTAGTTGTTCTCTATGGTTTAGTGATAATCATTTAACTACACTTTACATACTAAACTAAATACTCTTCATTAAATAATCGACACAACACATTTGTCAATTAATCAAATATTCTTTAGCTAAGAAATATTGCAAAAATAGTTAGGAATCATCACCAGCATTTCAGAGCATCATATTTACCTAATCTGGCTAAAAGTCGTCCTCTAAGTCAGTCAGGTCGAAATCATTTTATTCAGCAAAGTTAGGCCACAATTCAGTCTCTCAAAGATTCAGGATAACAGCTGTCCAGCAGTGTCACCGTCCTCTCCGTCAGCATAACGTCAGGAAATCGAGTTTGTCAAAGAAGAGCAAGACCCCAGCGATAGCGTTTTTTTAGCCTAGTTCCCTACCTACTTTTATAATGAAAATAATGTCAAAAAGTATCAAGATCGGGGTTTAGAAAGTCCTGATTGGTCAACTCGGGGTAGTGGGGTACAGTTCTCAGGGTGTTGAATGATGAAGTCATCAAACTTGCTTGTTCCGGCTTTTAAATTGAGCTTTGTCTTTGATCTTGGATGGGTTCCTGGAGCGTCCTTGAAGGGTACATGTTCTCCCGGGTTCAGGTCCAGGCCACTGATGCTAGCGGTGACGCATGCGCACTTCACCCAGAACCTCATGTTGTCAGGGCAGTCACATCTAACGTCTCGTTCAGCCATCTTGTTTAGGCCGAAATGGTCAACTTAAGCAAAAGAAACACAAAAACGTAATTAAACATAGAAATAGCTAATAAAATGTTATCCCCTCACTAATACCCATATGTGTGTGTATTTATCTAGCAGAAGCAACACTCAGAGCGGTTTATACTCACTGAATAAAGCACAAATCACAAATACATCACCAAAGCGACATATTACATGCAATAATCTAACTTTCTACTATTAATATGCGTACTTGAGTTTGTTTACAATTAATATAGCCATGCAAAATGCAATTTCCACGTGTAATTCTTTTGTTAATATAATTGGTGAGTTATCACTTCAAACAGATTAATAATATTACAATTAATTGATTATTCAGATTAATATAAACATGCAGAATGGGGGGGTATACAACATTTTGTACTACCCGCTCCAGCAGTGGTACACATTGGCAACGAGTGGATGCAATACTGCCGAGGTATCGGACTGCCGAGACTCACCACTCAACTTCTGGAAGCGGAGAAACTGCTGCTATCAGGCGGACCATGACTGCATGGTGAGGCGCAGTCATTGTACAGGCGTCTCCAGACTCGGCTCCAGCGGGATGGGTTGGCTGGAAGTAGGGGCCAAAGACTGTTTATTCCCCGAAGGTTTTGCCAAGTTCTCTTCCTGAACCACGCAAGAAATCCAGCACTATCCTGGGCAAATGACATACTGACATGCTGCATGATGGGACCGGTAGTTTCCAACACTGAACTGCCGGAACACTCTGCAGGGTAATGCGGTTCAGGTGTGCACCTCACTACTAAGGAGGGAGCAACATAAAAGAAGACCAACCAAGCGGACCTGGTACAAACTGCGGCATTTGGGGAAGGCTAATCGCTGAAACGCGTCATGCCAAAATCTTTTAATAGTCTTTGAAGCCCCGCTGTGTCTCTTGATCTGCTTGGATGGGAGGAAATTTTGTTTACATATGGAGCATGCTGCCAGTGACGCGCACAAGGGACCCTTCCATAAAAGGTCGTGGTGCACATTGGCAATGAGTGGATGCAATACTGCCGAAGGTATCGGACTGCCGCGTCCCGCTACTGGACTTCTGGAAGCGGAGAAACTGCTGCTATCAGGCAGACCAGGCGCAGTCATTGTACAGGCGTCTCCAGACTCGGCTCCAGCGGGATGGGTTGGCTGGAAGTAGGGGCCTAAAAAGATTTATTCCCGAAAGTTTTGCCAAGTTCTCTTCCTGAACCACGCAAGAAATCCAGCACTATCCTGGGCAAATGACATTCTGCCACTGACATGCTGCATGATGGGACCGGTAGTTTCCAACACTTAATTGCCGGAACACTCTGCAGGGTAATGCGGTTCAGGTGTGCACCTCACTACTAAGAAGGGAGCAACATAAAAGAAGACCAACCAAGCGAACCTGGTACAAACTGCGGCATTTGAGGAAGGCTGATCACCGAAACGCGTCATGCCGAAATCTTTTAATAAATTGTGTTTGAAGTCCCGCTGTGTCCCTTGATCTGCTCGCATGGCAGGAGATTTTGTTTACATATGGAGCTTGCTGCCAGTGACGCACACAAGGGACCCTTCCATAAAGAGGTCGTGGTACACATTGGCAACGAGTGGATGCAATACTGCCGAGGTATCGGACTGCTGCGACCCGCCGCTCGACTTCTGGAAGCGGAGAAACTGCTGCCATCAGGCGGACCATGACTGCATGGTGAGGCGCAGTCATTGTACAGGCGTCTCCAGACTCGGCCCCAGCGGGATGGGTTGGCTGGAAGTAGGGGCCAAAGACAGTTTATTCTCCGAAATTTTTGCCAAGTTATCTTCCTGAACCACGCAAGAAATCCATCACTTTCCTGGGCAAATGACACTCTGCCACTGACATGCTGCATGATGGGAGTGGTAGTTTCCAACACTGACCTGCCGGAACACTCTGCAGGGTAATGCGGTTCAGGTGTGCACCTCACTACTAAGGAGGGAGCAACATAAAAGAAGACCAACCAAGCGGACCTGGTACAAACTGCAGCATTTGGGAAGGCTAATCGCTGAAACGCGTCATGCCGAAATCTTTTAATAAATTGTCTTTGAAACCCCGCTGTGTCTCTTGATCTGCTTGGATGGGAGGAGATTTTGTTTACATATGGAGCGTGCTGCCAGTGTCGCGCACAAGGGACCCTTCCATAAAGAGGTCTTGGTACACATTGGCAATGAGTGGATGTAATACTGCCAAGGTATCGGACTGTCGCGACCTACCGCTCAACTTCTGTAAGCGGAGAAACTGCTGCTATCGGACGTACCATAACTGCATGGTGAGGTGCAGTCATTGTACAGGTGTCTCCAGACTCGGCTCCAGCGGGATGGGTTGGCTGGAAGTAGGAGCCAAAGACGGTTTATTCCCTGAAATTTTTGCCAAGTTCTCTTCCTGAACCACGCAAGAAATCCAGCACTTTCCTGGGCAAATGACATTCTGCCACTGACATGCTGCATGATGGGACCGGTAGTTTCCAACACTGAACTGCAGGGAGCAACATAAAAGAAGACCAACCAAGCGAACCTGGCACAAACTGCGGCATTTGGGGAAGGCTAATCGCCGAAACGAGTCATGTCAAAATCTTTTAATAAATTGTCTTTGAAGCCCCGCTGTGTCTCTTGATCTTGATATATATAATATGTTTGTGTATATGTATACATTCAGTGAAAAAACCATGGGTTTCACACACGTTATAGTTAGGAATTAGCATTTAAAAAACCTTGCAAATTCAGTGAAAAAACCATAGGTTTCACACACGTTATAGTTAGCTGGACATTTCACTCGTAAAAAACCAATGAAATTCCCCCGTTATAGTTAGTTAAGCTAACTATAACTCGCGCACCCGCAATCCACTGCTGATGACGTCACATATTACATCACTCATGACATGGTCAGTGACATCACTCATGACATCACTGATGACATCTCAAATGACATCACTGATGACATCATCCAGTGAATGTGTATTTTTCTGAAAATTAAATATGTTTTATATATGTATATCTCACGGACGATGGAAGAATAAATGGGTATATAAGTGTCTAAATGGATGATTTGTTTTTGAAAAATTGATTGTATAACTGACTGACTAAGTGTATCTTAGTGAATACATGGCTTAGTGAGTAATGTTTAAATATGTAAATATCTGTATCAGTCTCTCACTTTGTGTATAAGTGGCTGCATAGGTTGGTGAGTAGCTACATGGGTGTTTATATAGGATATTAGGTGGTTTTTTGAGTATCAGTCTGAGTGTCTGCATGGTTCGGTGGGGGGTATTACGTAGTGCATAGGTGCATGAATGAGTGACTCACTGTTTGCATGTGTTGAAGACAGCATGTGTGCAGGACTGTATGGGTGGATGAGTGTGTGTATGGGTGTGTTAGTGAGTGAATGACTGTCTCAATAGTGTCTGTATGAGTAACTACATATGTTTTAAACTAGTATATGTGACTATTGGTGTATATAACTGAGTATATGTGAGAGTGAGAGATTGAAAGAGTTCCTTTATGAATAAGTATGTGTTTCTATAAGTGATTTTTTAAAAGACTAAGTATGTGTAAGTTCCCGTAGAAGTAAGTGTGGTGGTGTGTGTATAACTGTATATGCAAGTAAATGTATGTTTGTTTCTTTTTTTTCATGAGTGACTATGTGTGTCAGTAACCCTGTGGATGAGAGGCATTGTGTAGCAGGATGTATACGTGTATGAGTACATATGATGAGTGAGTACATGTATGAGTGACTGTATAGGACTGTTGGTGAATGAGTGGATGTGTATGTGGATCTTAGAATTACTGAAGAGGTTGTTGTAACTGGTATTGGTATGTCCATTTTTTTGAAAATGTTAGTCTCTATTTTTGAATGGGTGTTTCAAAGGTTATATTAGGGTGAGAGGAGGTCTGCCACTCTGTCACAAGGATGATGTTATCAGTGATGTCATTTGAGATGTCATCAGTGATGTCATGAGTGATGTCACTGACCATGTCATGAGTGATGTAATATGTGACGTCATCAGCAGTGGATTGCGGGTGCGCGAGTTATAGTTAGCTTAACTAACTATAACGGGGGAATTTCATTGGTTTTTTACGAGTGAAATGTCCAGCTAACTATAACGTGTGTGAAACCTATGTTTTTTTCACTGAATTTGCAAGGTTTTTTAAATGCTAATTCCTAACTATAACTGTGTGAAACCCATGGTTTTTTCACTGAATTTGCAAGGTTTTTTAAATGCTAATTCCTAACTATAACGTGTGTGAAACCCATGGTTTTTTCAGTGAATTTGTATGGTTTTTTAAATGCTAATTCTTACTTATAACGTGTGTGAAACACATGGTTTTTTCAGTGATTTTGTATGGTTTTTTAAATACAAATTCTTATATTAAACGTGTGATTTTTTTTTTTTTGCATGGTTTTTTACATCTTTTTCTTTTTACTTTATTTTCTCTTTAAACACTATGCTTAAATTTTAAAAATTCTGCAATATATTATTTTTTCACATTTTTTTTTTAACCAAACAGGTAAGATATATTAGTATAACATAGTGATTCTTTTTTCCTTTTTTTTTTTTTTTTTTTTTGTGCGCGTACGGTAAGCTTACGGTAAGCGTACGTTTTGCGTAATGTACGTAATATTTCTACTCTTTTTGCGTATGGTTACGCAATTTACGTAGACGTGCGTACTGCGTACGCGGCGCATAAGCGCATACGTTACACGCGCACGTTACGCGGAAGTGTTGGGGCGTGCCTGTTATGCGCATGCGCGCGTGCGCGTGTCTTTTATACGCGCATGCGTACTTTTACCGTAAGCGCTCCGTAAGCGCTCCGTAAGTGTAACGTACGCGCACGGTGGGTCATGTGATCAAGAAACAACACTTTTGATTGGTTTAAAGTACTTTCAGTTCTAGAACTCTCCTACACCACACCCATTCCCCTCATTTCTGCTTGTGATCCCTTAGGAGAAGGAGCTGAGTTGTCTTTGGGATACGATGACAGACCAGCACTCCTCTTCTGAGAGTGAGGCTAGCAGCACCACCACCAGGCAGAGAAGGAGGAAACAGAAGAGCTCTTTTATATGGGAGTATTTTACTTTTCCTGAGGGCCAGAAAAAAGTAAATGCTGCTTTAGTGATTTGCAAGCTTTGCCAGCGTGTACTTTCTAGAGGTAATCCTAACAAGAAGTATTCCTTTGGGAATCACACTATGTTAAGACACCTTGAGGATGTACACCCTAGGACAAATGCTCGACATACTAGAGGAAACCCTTCAGTAAGTCGACCGAGCACATCCACAGCAGCTCAGCCGAGTCCATCTTCGGCAGCTCAGCTGAGCCCTTCATCTGTGGGGGGAGATTCACCTTTTTCTGGTCCTCTGGAAACTAACCATCGATTTGCGAGGGTTACAATGCGGTGCTCAAATTGCCATGGTCTAATTGTTTGTGGGGAGACCAGTGTTCCCCTAATTAACAACAGAATAGACCAGCACATTTGTCCTACCAGCTAATATTCCCATTCTTTCTTTCCTCTGTCCCTGCATGAACACAACGGCTCTTTTAAGAGCCAACCTTACCTCTCAACTTTTTTTAATTTTTTTCTTAAAAACGTTTTTTTTTTTTACCGTACGTATTTTTAAAAAAACACTAAAAAACAATTACCACATTACAAGGTCCTTGAGGGATTAATAACGAAATTCTGAAAATCTGTTTGAGGTGAAGTGGAAAAAAGGGACCATCAAATTTCTGACTTACCTGACCCACCCAAAAATTTAATTATTAATTTAATTTTTATTGAAATTGCTTGAAAAAATGGTTTTATTTTTCGAAAATGTTCTTTCTCAATCTGAAAAAAAAGGAAAAAAGTATTAATATTTAATAAAACATTTTATAATACAGTACACGTATTTACATATTTTCCAAAAACAATTTTTTGCCATTTTTTTGCTGTTTTCAGAATATATTGCATTTCACTATAAATCGTGAAAGCAATTGCATTCATCACTTAACAGCGGGCAAAAAAAAAATAACAATCTCAAAGATTGTTTTAAAAAAGCCCAGAATCTCTTCTCACTTAAACATAACATTATAGAAATGCAAAATATTCAAAAAAAAATATCATCTAATAACAATAACTATTTCTAAAAAATACCGTCTGACAATTTTGTTACAGAAGCATAATCACAAAAATAATATATCTCAAATAACTCCACAATACATCTGGTTACCTTTCCTTTAGGCCAAATGGTAATTTTAAAATTCTTTTTTGATTAAATTTCCAATGGTAATCCAATAAAATTCCAAAATTTAAATTGTACAGATGTTACCGATTCTCTCTAAAATTTTGGTTTCCGAAAGATTAATTAGGAATTAAATCAGTCCACAATACAATTGGTTACCTTTCCTTTAGGCCAAATGGTAATTTTAAAATTCTTTTTTGATTAAATTTCCAATGGTAATCCAATAAAATTTCAAAATTTAAATTGTACAGATGTTACCGATTCTCTCTAAAATTTTGGTTTCCGAAAGATTAATTAGGAATTAAATAAGTCCACAATACAATTGGTTACCTTTCCTTTAGGCCAAATGGTAATTTTAAAAATCTTTTTATTTGAAAATTCCAATGGTAATCCATTAAAATGGTAAAATTGTTTTGTACAGATGTTGCCAATTCTCTCTAAAATTTAGGTTTCAGGAAGATTAGATAGGAATTTGCTAAATCAAAAGGCAAACGTTGCTTAAAAACCAATTGACAATCATTACACATTGTCCAGCCTTTTTTACATTTTAGATAAACTGTGTAATGACCAGAAGTTACAGTAGGTCCATCATGGAAAATTATTGCAACTGTTACAAAAGTTTTTCCTGAAATTGATAATTGCTGTCCTGTAAACTTCTTAATTAAAGTATCCAATTTTGAACCATCAGCTCTACATCGTTGCATCATTAAAATTACATACTGTCCTTATTCCTTTAAAATTAACGTTGAAAACATGTCAGATTTACACTCACCGCATTCCATGCTATGATTAGCATCTTTAACTAATTTAGCAAAAGTGACTGTTTTACTCTCTGGCAATGTTAAATAAATAAACCTTTCAGAATCAACATTAGAGCCACATGTATTGAAACAGTTTTCACAACTATGTTCCCATTTATAAGAGAGACCAAACATATTTTCTATTTGTACCCCTTCTTCTTCCAGTACCTGAAGAAAATACATCAAGAATTCCTGTGCATCTTGCTGTACATTTTGAGAAAACTGTGTACATCCTGAACATATATCTAAAAGTTTTCTAATTTCAGTAGCACTTTCTATTTTAGTTTTATCATTACTCAGCTTTTCAAAAAGGAGACTCAGCTCAGAACAGAATCTTTTTCTCTGATTTACTATTATCTGCTCTTGCAAACTTTCAAGATAAAATACAACATTCAGCACTACATTAGCGTAGCAGTTGACACCAGAGCTATTTTCAAAATGACAACCAACAACCTCTTCAACATTTTCCTTTTTCTTTTTGCTTGCAATTACATCACTCTTCTTTTTTTTTCTCCTCTCTACATCCTCATTACAGATATTCTCAATTCTACTTTTCCGAGAAACAACACGTTTTTCCAACACAGGATACTGACCTAAATGAGGAGCATAGGTTCTTCTTAATCTATTATACTCCTTTACACAATTTGCATCAGCACTAACTTTTGAGTCATCAAAGTCTATCATAAATAAACCAGATAATGTTTTCACTCGTGACAAAGCAACATAAGCCATACCTTCTTTGAACACAGTTGAACCAATGTTCACAAAAGCACAATCTACAGTCAATCCTTGAGACTTGTGAAGAGTTACAGCATATGCTAGAGAAAACAGAAACTGCTTTCTTTGTACATATAAGTCTTTCACAAGCATGAAACGAACTGTACAACGACAAATGTCTATAACTTCTTCTATCTGATCAAATTTTATTTTTAAACATTCAATTCCATCTTTTTTCTGGTAATTAATAAAACCCACAACTCTTCCCATAGCTCCATTCACTAAACCTTTTTCAACATCCAAATTTCTCCTTAAAAATACTCTACAGTTTATGCAAACATATAGATTTTTTTCTAATCCAGCAGTTTTGGAAATGTTCTTCTCTAGTGAATCCAATTTATTTTTCAGTTTGCCTGTTAATGTAATAGTAATTCTTTCATGCTGAATTTTGTCCACTGCTTCCAATTTCCTAATCTCTTCCTTTTCCAATTTCAAAAGTTCCTCATTGAATATTGAGCATTCACGTAGAGTTGGCATTAAGCAGATTACACTTTTCTTTTCTGCAATATTCTTGTATATTTTCTCTGCAACTATTTCTTCCTTTGGGAATAAATTATGTAGCAACCGACTCTGTAATGCTTTCGTGCCAGCTTCAGTGAGTAGTCCAATTCTGATATCTTTCAGAATACTTCCATATTCTTCATCATTTGCTTGCCTCATATTAGTAGTAAGTTCCTTGTACTCAAAGAAGGACCAAATATTTGCATTACCAATGCTTCCCAATGACTTCTTTGTGTCTTCATGTGTCACAGTATTAAACACTGGTTGTCCTTTAACTGGAGTAAGCTGTAGAAGATCCCCAAAAACTATGACGTTTTCCACCAAATAATACGTCATAGTCTCTCCTTAGAATTTGCTGCATTCTTAAATGCACAAAGGCAAGCATTAAGTTTGATACCATGCTCACCTCATCAATAATGAGAACTTGCATCTTCTTCAATACTCTTGAAACTTCCAAGCATGCTTCTCCAGTTAGCTTGTGGTATTCTATTTTGTTCTCATGCTCCACTGGCAACATTAGCAAACGATGTAAGGTGATTCCTTTTATGTTATATGCTGCTAACCCAGTTGGAGCAGTAACAACACAAGACAAAGTTGAATCCGTTTTTTGCTGTAGGTAGCTTCTGATGACTTTTATTAAGAAACTTTTTCCAGTTCCAGCTTGTCCGCTTACATACATCCTGATTGGTTCAAATGATGTGCATGAGCACTCTTTTTTTTCATGTAGTAATCCGTGATCAATTTTGTTTCTGATCTCTTCATAAATTTGTTGCTGCTCTTCATTCAGTTGTTCTTCCAAATTTGGTAAGTCTATTAATTCTTCTTGAGCTTGATTCATAGCTGTTTCCACTTCATTCATGGCTATTGCAGCTTCATTTTCTACGATTGGTTGTCCTAGGGGATCTTGACTGAGTGTTCCAGAACTTTGGCTGTCTTGAGAACTGTCTCTAGCTACTTCAGCTGCAATTGTAGTTTCTTGTTCAATTTCTTCATTTAACATTTGGACATAATTTGTGAAAGTACTGCATTCAATCGTATCTTTACATGCATTAAATGAGTCCTCATAGCTCTGGAATTCTCCAAGTAGTTCATCCTCTGAACGCCATGGTTTGAACAGCTGTAAAAGTGCCAAGTAGTAAAATTCCTTTTTGTCAGTAGTGTCACAAGTCAGCTTCCGATGATTTATCAAACTTCCTTTTGTTTGCTTCACCAAACATCCTTCCTCACCACTGACTTTATATTTTCCATTGTTGATGTCTTCTGTGGCATTCCGTTTAAAAATGAAGTTCTGCAGCACTTCATAGAGACACATGTTTTCAAGGTGATGACTTCTTTTTGGGTAATATGTGTCCAACATGTTTGTTTTTAAAATATCTGTACTTTCAGGTTCGAACTGTGCTAAATATTCAATTTCTCCCACAGATTTCAGTACCCGATTTCTCATTGCTGCAAGGCCTAAACTTGCCCAAATTATTCTTCTTGATTTCGAGTAGAGACTTGCAGAAGATAACCTATCTGAACATTCGTAGGATCCAATTTCTCGATGCGATAACATCTTTAAACTGAAACTGTACAGCTTCTTACTGACAGTCTTCTCGTGAGAAATCTCTTCCCACATTTCTTTCAATTCAGTTTTTTCTGATTTAGTAATGTAAGACGTTACATATCGAGCAACAGCAATAGAATTGTCAGCTACATACTGTATATCCATTTTAGCTTTCCACATGGATAAAATGACTGGGTTGTAGTCATTTATATTTTTTGATTCTTCTTTTCTTTTTAGGTTGTAGGTATTCTTAGGTGATTTTCTTGTAATAGTATGTCTCACAGCTGACATAAAACTGTTTACTCTTCCTTTTGAAAGAACAGGTCTAGGAAATCCAAATCGACATTTAGTGTAGAATTTATCTTTGCTCTTCTATTTCCGTCGACAGTATTTTCCACACCGATGACTTTGGAAACGTAAAACTTGTTCCTTTAACTTTTTCTCTTCTGTGCTTTTTGGTATAGCACATGTTGCATATTCTTCAATGAAAGATAAAACTGCATCATCAGCATCTGTTCCAAACTTTGGGGCATCCTTGATCCACAACAGCATATGAATATGAGGAGCACCTCTTGCTTGGTACTCTTTTCTCCAAAAGAAATCCACAACTTCTCCAAGAGGTGGATTTTTTTTTATTGCAGATGAAGCACATCATGGCCTCAAATCTATGATTGAAATATCTGCAAACATTAACCGGATCCAATGAGCACAGTTCTCCTGCTGTCTTGTATTCGATCTTTTTAATGTTTGAATTTGCCTCTCGTAGAAAATCCAGTAAATCATCCCAAGCGTACTCGGCACAGCTTAGGGTAAGGAACCATGTTGGAGTTCCTAAATTCCGTAACATGCATTTTAATTCACCATGGCGTCGGTACCAATATTCATTTGTCCCACGCTGACAAGCCATCAGATTGATCAGTTGTGTTTCCAAATGATCATCTCGGTGCTGCACTTTCTCCATAAAATCCTTAGCAGACACATTTTGTAAATGTACTCCACTTTTTAAAATGTGATTTACTGCATAAGATAATACAGACAAGTCGCTTTCAAATAAAAGATGGAACAAATAAGGAATACTTTGTCGAAATCTTGGATCTTCTGCATATAGTCTTGTAGTCCGATACTCAGAAGCTGGAATCTGTTCTGGACGTTCATCGTATCGTCCTCCTTTTCCTGTAGGAAACAGCTGGGGAAAACATCGAGCTTCCAAGCTCTCCTCCCATACACTCACGGGAGTTCCTTTTGCTTTCTTCATCTGAAACAGATCAATAGTGTCTCCCATAACTTCTTTTGAATGAAGAGGATGTATGCTAAAATGTTCATAAATTTCTTCTTCCTTTGACTTGTCCACTTTTTCAATTTGTCCAGTTGGTGTTTCTGTGTCTTCTTGTAAATCTTCTTCTTCTTCATCTATATAAATTGATTCATACCATTTGTTATTCCTTTTCAAATACAAATTTGCTCTTTGTACTTTTCGTACATCTACCAGCTCCTGCCAAATCTTCTTATTCTTTGTAGGTACACCATTAACCAGAATAACTAATGGTTCAGTTTCCAAATTTTCTGCATCAATAGTTTCCATATTTTTTTTCAAATCCAAGGGCAAATACACCACTCTACCTTTTAAACCTCTCAGTAAATCTGAAGGAGGTAATTTACCAGTTTTGGGCTCCATACGTACTATGGTCTGGAACGGATGAACACATTGAATGAGTATAGACTCATATGTATTTAATTCAGAAAGTTCGGCAGGAATAGCATCCAATTCTAAATTATTATGTACAGCTCTGGTCGGCATTCTATTTTCTTCTAACTTATTATAACAGTATTTACAAATACGCTGATCTTCACCCAATTCAAAACAATTTTCAAGAAATATATATGTTGCAAAATCCTTCCACTTATAATTATCTTCATTTTCACTTTTTCTGTAGAGATCAACATTCCTGGTTTGATTTCTATAGTGAGTTCTGCGGCAAGAAATACAAGTAATATTTGGTCTTTCATTAGAGATTATTGCAAATTTTGTCATTTGATCATCAAATTTCTTACTTACAGAGGGTTCTACATTCTCTTCCACATCTTCCTCAATAACTGTGTCATTACCTGCACTGTCTTGTTCTGGACCAAAATAACTAAACTGAATTTCATCAGTAACCTTCTCTACATCTGATACCGATCCACGGAACAGAGCCCTATTCAATTCATCTAACTTTATTGCTGGACTTTTAGCAAAATACAATCGTCTCACAAACTTTCTCATTTCAGTATGATGAACAGCCAGCATCCTAAAATGATGAAAAACACTTTTACACACTTTTCTGGATAGACAAGCCAGAGAATGTCCCTGCAAACCAGTATTCTCTCTCACTCTGCATGGATCTAGACTTTGAAGCACCTTAATCTTCTGTTTTTTGATAAACTTCTTTTTATTGTGTTTTGCGGCATAAAGAACAATATCAGGAATAATATACAGCAGTGCAGTGAACAAGGCATCAGTATCGGCAATCAGGAAAGCATCAACAGGCAAGTGCAAAAACCCTCCCGCCCCCTCCCATCCCCCGTCCCCCCCCCCCCTGCGCACCCACCCTTCAAAGCAGGCCCCCCAACCATTTCCCCCATATCTTGCGAAATTTTTTTGGGCAGCCCCGTGCAGTGTATAGCGACCGCTCCTGAGCTGCACACCAATCCACCCCTCTACTCCAGGTAGCCACTCTGGGCGGGTCTGGCTGTGACCACGCCGCCGCTATGTCTCTTTTAGCCACCATAAGGGCAGTGGTGAGGAAGTACTTCTCATTGCGGGACCCGTCCATCCCGTCCATGATGCCCAGCAGGGCCATTCTAGGCTCGTGGGGGACCTCCCAACCCAGGACCTCCGCTAGATCGGCCTCGATCGCTGCCCAGTAGTCCCCCAGACGAGGGCAAGACCACACCATGTGGAAAAAATCTGCCGGAACCTCCCCGCAGCGAGTGCAAGAGGCGTCCGCGCGGAGTCCCGCACGATACAGGCAGGCCGGGGTCAAATAGGCAGTGTGGAGGTAATAAAGTTGGATAAGCCGCAGCCTCGCGGAGGTGGTAAGCGACCGAGGGCCCATAAGGGCGTCCCTCCAGTCCGCCTCATCCAGGGGTCCCACCCAAGCCTCCCATCGCTGCTTTAGCCCGCTCCAATCCACCGGTGTATTGTTAATTAGGGATTTATAAATGCGGGATATGCCCCCCCTCCCAAGATACCCCAACATCACCTGGGCCTCAGGCGGACTATG
Source organism: Triturus cristatus (assembly GCF_964204655.1). Classification (NCBI taxonomy): domain Eukaryota; kingdom Metazoa; phylum Chordata; class Amphibia; order Caudata; family Salamandridae; genus Triturus; species Triturus cristatus. The sequence continues at coordinate 896,709,227 of NC_140593.1, forward strand.
GGAAGGCAGTCTGGAATCTAGAGGGACGTGAGCCCGAACCGCGTGGCGCAATTGAAGGTAGCGGTAGAATTGAGAAGGCTGCAGCGAGAAGCGGGTCCGAAGCTCCTGGAAAGAACACATGCGGCTTCCACGCCATATATCGCCCAGACAGGAGATACCGAGAAGATCCCACTGCCGAAAGCCCGTGAGTCCCACCACCTCCCGCAGCCACGTCCCGTGCCAAAGCGGAGTGAGTTGCGTGGACGTCCCCGACCATCTGGTGTGTCGCAAGGCCGCGCGCCACGCGAGAAAGGGAGCCCGCACGACGCCGGGGAGCGACAGGGGGATCGTTGTGCCGTAGAGCATGTTTTGGATGGAGGGGAACCCGAGGCAGTTCACCTCGAGTCGATAAGCCGGGTCGCCCCAGCCCCCTGAGAACCAATCGTGGACCACCAGTAGTTGGGTGGCCAGATAGTAGAGGTAGAGGTTGGTCATGCTTAGGCCGCCGTCGTAGGAGGGGACCCTGCAGCGGTCCAAGGCCAGCCGAGGTCGACCACCGCCCCAAAGGAATTTGGTCACCATCTTATCCAGGTCCCGGAACCACGGGCGCGGAAAGGGGCATGGAGTGTTCTGCAGCATGTAAAGAAACTTGGGGAGGATCATCATCTTATATAAGGCGACTCTCCCTAGCGGATTCAAAGGGAGGGCCTGCCACCGGAGCATATCTGATCTGGCTTTGTTTACTACTGGAGCCACATTGAGTGCCCAGCAGAGTTCCGGGAGGAGGGTGACCCAGATCCCCAGGTACTTAAAGGAGAGTCTCCGGAGGGGAATATCTGATTGCCAGTCGAAACATTCCCGCGACGGGTGTAGCGGGACTAGAACAGATTTTTTTGGGTTCAGATGGAGACCCGACGCCTGGCCAAACCGATGGAGGATCCGGCGGACCCGGGGCCCCGAGGTCGCTGGGTCGGAAAGATAGAGGAGGACATCGTCCGCGTATAGGGCAATCTTATCGGGGGCCACAGCTGGCCATTCCCAACCGCGAAGAACGGGATCCGCGCGAATCAGCATTGCCAGGGGTTCCATGGCCAACGCAAAAAGGAGGGGCGAGAGCGGACAACCCTGGCGCGTCCCCCGACCTATGGGAAACGGGCGAGAGAGAGCCCCGTTGACCAACACCCGGGCCCGCGGGTGCGCGTATAGGACCGCTACCATGGCACGGAACCGGGGGCCGAAACCCATGCGTTCCAGGACGTCGGCCAAGTACGCCCATCCCACGGAATCGAAGGCCTTTTCAAAGTCAACCAGAAGGAGGGCCAGGTAGGGAGAAAGGCGGCCGCGGTGCGCCATCGCAAGATGCAGGCGCCGCAGGCAGTGTCTGGTCCCCCGCTCCGGCATAAAGCCGCATTGATCCGGATGGACCAAGGAGGCGAGCGACGGGCGCAACCGCTGTGCTAGGACCGTAGCATAGATTTTGAGTTCGGTGTTGATAAGGGATATCGGCCGATAGTCAGAGCAGGACCGCGAGGGAGGCTGAGTCTTGGGGAGGGCAACTATGGTTGCCGTGTCCGTCTCGGGCCGGAACGAGCCCGTGTCCACCACGGCTGCAAACAGGTCCCGAAGCCTCGGGGCCAGCGTCTCCCGATAGTGAGCGTAGTACTCCTGGGGGAACCCGTCGGGTCCCGGGGTCTTCCCAGGTGCTAAGCGGCCTATGGCCTCCTCGATCTCTTGCAGCTCGATCGGTGAATCAAGGGTCTCGGAAACCTCGGGCTGCAACCGCGTAAGTGTAGCCGCGGTCGTCCCCAGCAATTCCTCAAGGGAGAGCGTGGACGGCCTGCGGCGGTATAGCTGGGAGTAATAGTCAGCGAACGCCTGGGCTATCGCCACCGAGGCTGTGTGAGTACCACCCGCTGGGTCCGCGATGGCCGGAATGATCCGTCCCGCCCGGGGATAGGTCGCCAGCCGGTGGAGAAGAGTGCCGTTTTTGTCTCCCCACCCGTAGACCCGGGCCACCGAGGAGCGCCATAGAATCTTCGCCGCCTCCAGGGAATGGAGGCGAATCTCCTCCCGCAGGAAGGCCAAGCGACGAGATCGGGCGGCATCGTCCAACTCCCCCAGACCGCGCTCTAATTCCACGGCTTGGGCTTCGCATTCCGCGAGCTTCTGGGATTGTGCCCGCCGTTGGCGCTGCAGATGCCCCTTAGCGGCGCCCCGGACAGTCGCCTTGCCGGCCTCCCACAAGACGGCAGGGGAGGTGACAGAGCCCTCGTTATGGGAGTAGTAGTCGGCGATCTCGCCCCCGACCGCCTTCCGGAAAGCCTTGTCGTGGAGGAACCAGGCGTTCAGACGCCACATCGGACGGGCAGAGAGGGGTGGGGGACCAAGAGCGAGGAGCACAGGCGAGTGGTCCGAAAGGCCCCTCGGAAGAATGCGTACATCTCGCACCCCCGCGCAGTCGGTGGATGGTACGAAGATGAGGTCGATCCGGGCATGGGAGTGATGGGCCGCCGATGTGTGGGTGTATTGGCGTGCCTGTGGGTGCCAGATCCGCCAGACATCGCAGAGGCCCTGCGCTTCGGCCCAGGATGAGAGCTGTTTTGCGCGGGCGACGCGGGACAGGGAGACCGGGCCCGTCGAGTCCAGGGGAGGCGAGTAGACGGCGTTGAAATCTCCGCCGAGAATGAGGGAGCCCGCCGGAAGTGTCGGGAGGAGACCCGCCGCGTGGGAGAGGGCCGACTGCAAGAGGGATGGCGCCGCATAAAGGGACATCAGGGTAAGGGGTCGCCCCTCCAGATTGCCAGAAACCACCACTACCATACCTTGGGGGTGCAAATGCACCCGGGACAGGACAAAGGGGAAGGACTTGCGGAGCAAAATGGCCACCCCTCGGGATCCCCGCACAAAACCGGAATGCCATACCCTGTCGTAACCGTAGCGGCCAAGGAAGGGGCAGTTGTTACCCAACAGGTGAGTCTCCTGGAGGAGGAGTACATCGATCTCAGCGCGTTGCGCGTATTTGAGGACCACCATACGTTTAAAACGGTCCAGAAGACCATTGACGTTCCAGGATAGTATGCGCATGGCGGCCCTAGGGACAGGCGGGTCAGCCATGGTCTAGGACAGGAGAGGGGGCCAGTAGGGGCGCGGCTGAGCAGGCCCCCAGAGAGGAAGGACAACGGGACATCGGGCAGGAGAGCAAGCCAGACAGCACATGATGCCTTAGTACAACAATTAAGAGGGAGTCATCCCCCACCAACAAAGTCTTCCCAACGGGGAAGAAACAACCCCAAACCAACCCCAACCCCCCCCCACCCTACACTTCGAAAACGGAAGCATCTGTCGCCCGAACCAAATGGAAGAACCACCAAGCTAAAACGCTTGGGCTTGAGCGCTAGTGGACCCCTGAGACCGATGAATTCAGACCTGAGTTACCTGCCCTGGCCAAGAGCAACACTGATAACGGGGCATCCCATCCCCGTCCAGGCATCCCCAGCCCCCCCTCCCCCCAAAGGAAACAAAGAGAGTCAAATGTTGGGGCTGCGAGAGAGGTCCGAAGAGTCCACCAATTCGACCGGCTGAGTTGCAGGGCCCGTGGGCCGGGGCGACACGGTCCGCCGTCCATCTGCCCCGGGACTGGCATGTGCGGCCGAAGAGGCAGAGGAGGCTCTCGACCCTCGGCGTGACCTTCTCCCAGAGCGCGTGGTGATCACCTCCTCCGCTGTGCGCTCCCGGGGTAACGTGCGGTGCCGCCGACGGGTCCTCGATGTCCGGGGTCTTCCTCGTCCCCTCCGCATACCCACAGGCGAGCCGCGCCCAGAGCACTGCAGGGGGTGCTCCTCCGTCAACCAGGCCCAGGCCGCCCGCGGGGTATCGAAGAACAAAGTCTTGTGCTGGAAGACGACCCGGAGGCGGGCCGGGAACTGGAGCTGATACTGGAGTCCCAGAGAGCGCATCTTTTGTTTCACTTCCGTGTAGGAGCGGCGTTGCTCTTGGACTTCGCGGGTGTAGTCCGGAAATATCATGATTTTGTGGTTCTGGTAAAGGAGGGCGCCCTGGCAGCGGGCCTCGCGGAGGATGGCGTCCCGGTCGCGGAAGTTCAAAAGTTTGAGGATGAACGGCCGGGGAGGCGCACCTGGGGGCCTGGGGGCCAGGGAGCGGTGGGCTCTCTCCACCACGAACGAGGGAGATAGGCTGTCCGCCGGCATCCAGGACCGGAACCATCGCTCCAGGAAGTCGTCCGCTCGGCCCGATTCAACTCCCTCCGGAAATCCCACTAAGCGCAGGTTGTTGCGCCGGGCGCGATTTTCTGCATCCTCGACCCGGCGGTGTAGTTCCTTAGAGTGGGTGGTCAACTCCCGAACCTGGTCCTGTAGGTGGCGGATGTCGTCCTCGGCGGTGGAGATCCGGGATTCGGCCTCGGAAATGCGGGCGGTGGCATTCCGCAGATCCTGTCGGAGAAGAGCAACGTCCACTTTGACCTCTCCCACCATGCCCTCGAGGGAGGCGCGGGAGGAGTTGATGGCCTGCAGGATGGCAGCAAGGTCCGTGGCAGGGGCCGGGGCCGGCGCGGCCGTGGAGCCGGGCCCCTTGTCGGTAGTAGTAAATTTGTCCATCCTGGTTTGGGTGGCCCCGGACGCTGGCTTGCCGGCCCTGTCTTTGCCCATATCTGTGGCGGCCGTCCGTGAATCAGGGCAGCGAGCGAACGTCACACCCGCAGAGCGTCAAGGGGCGCTCGAGCGGACAGGGGCCCAGCACGGGGGCGGCGGGGGGAGCCCGCAGCCGGACAGGGCCCGACACGGCCGGCCCCAGTGGTCAGCCTCCGGCGGGGTCCCCAGCGGGGCAACGAGTCCGATCCCTCGCCTCGGCCGTGGCCGCGGGCCTCTCTCAGAAACGATCCTCCGCCGCCGCACTCACCGCCTATTCCTGCTCTCAGGCTCCGTTCGGGGGGGGTCCCAGCGCAGCCCTCCAGGGGGCCTCGGGCTGCAGCCGCGAGGTAGGACAGCACCCAGCCGGTGCACCAGCTCTCCGCCGCAGGCCTCGGGACACCAGGGCAGGTCCAGCAGCGTTGGTGGGGGAGAGTGGGGGGAGACTGTGCCCCGGCCGTCGACACCCGGCCCGAAGGGGAGGGCCCCCACCACCTCCAGCCCCACAGCAGCTCAGGTCGTCCCACCAGGGAGTGCCCCACTCACCGCCCGGCCCTCCGTCTGGTACCACAGCCCGGAATGGGCTCCACAGCACCTCGCCGCCGGCCACAGGATCCCAGGTCGGGGCCCCACCGAGGGGGGGGCCGCCACTGCTGCAGCGACGATCTCACCGGGCCGCCAGGATTCTCAGGCCCAGCACCCTCGTGGGCGCCGCGGTCTCGAGTAGCCGCGCGCCCGCAGCCAGCGTCAGGGATCAAAGCCGCCTCCCGCCGGGCGCCGACAGCAGGCAGCAATCACAGCTCCGGGGGGGCGGTCGCGCTCCAAACTCGCACCAGGGACAGCCAGGCGGGCCCGGGCCCCAAAACTGCCGAAATCAGCCGGCCAGGGCAGGATCAGGCGAAGAAGAAAGGATCGGCGGGGTCTCACGGCCGGAGCCTCACGGCAGAGCAGCCATGTCGGTCAGGCGCCACCTAGCGCTCCTTAATCTTCTGTTTAACACTTTTTTTACTATATTCTCTTAGTAACTCACGAAATTTATCCATAGATTCCTGACGCACAGTACAAATACTACTACAATTCCAAGTATACACTGGGGCTTTAGGACGTCTCCCCATAGCCTCATCCGCCATCACTTGTTCCTCATCTCTTGGAACCATTTTCTCCTTCTCCATTATACAACCATTTTTCACTTCATAAGCACGACCTCTGGTGTCAACTGCATGCAACAAACTATTACTTTGAAGATAACTCTCTTCATTAAAAAAAGGTTCACTACTTGAACTATGCATCCATTCTCCTAAAAACACTTTACAAAAGTTTGTTCTTTTCACTAGTCTTTTCCTTTTGCTTTGTGATTTCAGTACATTGACCATTTTATCTAATGTACGCATCCTGTTCAAAATTAAAATGAATAGTTTCCTTTTTAATTCTAAAGCCTTTGCTACAATTGCTTCAATTTATTTTTTTCACTTATAAAATTTTGCTTTTTTCTTATATTTCTTCACATCCTTTATCAAATTGGACATAACTCTTCTCTGAAACATTTTTCTACGAACGCTGTTTTTCTTTTTAAGTTAATCTTTATTGTTTCTGAAGGTATATTTGCATTAACTAAATGCTCAATTTTTTCCTGTTGTTTTCTATTTAAAACATTATTTCCAGTACAGACATTTTGTACATTTTTCCTTTTTTTGAAGATATTGTTTAAAAAATCTTTTGTCTGCTTACCAGAAGACTTTCTCTTTTTCCCAACATGAGCATCTCCAACTAACTTAGGTCCTCCAGTTGTCTTCAAATATAGATTTTTTTTCTGGTTTTTCCTTAGTCTGGATTTTGTAGGCATCTTAAATTTTGTTCACTGCTCTTCAGCAATACCTGAAAAAAACAAAAAAAAAATTCCTTTATTTTATTTAAAAATATTACTATATTTTTTATGATCTTTTCAAATCTTAAAATACTATGTACCCCTTTCCTACAAGTGAAAATCACAATAAAACCATCACAAATTAAATATCTAAAAACAATTCCTGTGTGCACACAGAGTCATGGTTTGATATTAGGCAGAAAACGAAATTTCTTTGCCAATTTGAAAGCACACTTACTACTCTTTTTTTGGCAAGTGATAAGTACTTTTACAGTCTGACACATTTTCAATCCACTTTTCAGATTCTGAAAACAGCACATGTCCAAACAGCTTTTTGAGTCCAGGAACATGTGAAACCTGGGTGAATGACTACACTCCAGCAAAGGCAACCAGCCTTAGTGATGTTGAATGTATTTGCATTACTCACTGCATCCTCAAACCCCACTCGGTTGTGAATACTATGCATGATTCTACAGGATAAGCAGCTGGGTGTGTGCTAAGAGTCTGCTTCTGCAGAAAAATAGCTGCCCCTTTCCTACTAATGCAAATGTAAAATTACCAGAGTAATACGCAATAAATCTCTGTCAACAATTCCTCTTTGCACACAGAGTCATGGTTTGATATTAGGCAGGAAACGAAATTTCTTTGCCAATTTGAAAGCACACTTACTACTCTTTTTTTGGCAAGTGATAAGTACTTTTACAGTCTGACACATTTTCAATCCACTTTTCAGATTCTGAAAACAGCACATGTCCAAACAGCTTGTTGAGTCCAGGAACATGTGTAACCTGGGTGAATGACTACACTCCAGCAAAGGCAACCAGCCTTAGTGATGTTGAATGTATTTGCATTACTCACTGCAACCTCAAACCCCACTCGGTTGTGAATACTATGCATGATTCTACAGGATAAGCAGCTGGGTGTGTGCTAAGAGTCTGCTTCTGCAGAAAAATAGCTGCCCCTTTCCTACTAATGCAAATGTAAAATTACCAGAGTAATACGCAATAAATCTCTGTCAACAATTCCTCTTTGCACACAGAGTCATGGTTTGATATTAGGCAGGAAACGAAATTTCTTTGCCAATTTGAAAGCACACTTACTACTCTTTTTTTTGGCAAGTGATAAGTACTTTTACAGTCTGACACATTTTCAATCCACTTTTCAGATTCTGAAAACAGCACATGTCCAAACAGCTTTTTGAGTCCAGGAACATGTGTAACCTGGGTGAATGACTACACTCCAGCAAAGGCAACCAGCCTTAGTGATGTTGAATGTATTTGCATTACTCACTGCAACCTCAAACCCCACTCGGTTGTGAATACTATGCATGATTCTACAGGATAAGCAGCTGGGTGTGTGCTAAGAGTCTGCTTCTGCAGAAAAATAGCTGCCCCTTTCCTACTAATGCAAATGTAAAATTACCAGAGTAATACGCAATAAATCTCTGTCAACAATTCCTCTTTGCACACAGAGTCATGGTTTGATATTAGGCAGGACACGAAATTTCTTTGCCAATTTGAAAGCACACTTACTACTCTTTTTTTTGGCAAGTGATAAGTACTTTTACAGTCTGACACATTTTCAATCCACTTTTCAGATTCTGAAAACAGCACATGTCCAAACAGCTTTTTGAGTCCAGGAACATGTGTAACCTGGGTGAATGACTACACTCCAGCAAAGGCAACCAGCCTTAGTGATGTTGAATGTATTTGCATTACTCACTGCAACCTCAAACCCCACTCGGTTGTGAATACTATGCATGATTCTACAGGATAAGCAGCTGGGTGTGTGCTAAGAGTCTGCTTCTGCAGAAAAATAGCTGCCCCTTTCCTACTAATGCAAATGTAAAATTACCAGAGTAATACGCAATAAATCTCTGTCAACAATTCCTCTTTGCACACAGAGTCATGGTTTGATATTAGGCAGGAAACGAAATTTCTTTGCCAATTTGAAAGCACGCTTACTACTCTTTTTTTGGCAAGTGATAAGTACCTTTACAGTCTGACACATTTTCAATCCACTTTTCAGATTCTGAAAACAGCACATGTCCAAACAGCTTTTTGAGTCCAGGAACATGTGAAACCTGGGTGAATGACTACACTCCAGCAAAGGCAACCAGCCTTAGTGATGGTGAATGTATTTGCATTACTCACTGCATCCTCAAACCCCACTCGGTTGTGAATACTATGCATGTTTCTACAGGATAAGCAGCTGGGTGTGTGCTAAGAGTCTGCTTCTGCAGAAAAATAGCTGCCCCTTCCTTACTAATGCAAATGTAAAATTACCAGAGTAATACGCAATAAATCTCTGTCAACAATTCCTCTTTGCACACAGAGTCATGGTTTGATATTAGGCAGGAAACAAAATTTCTTTGCCAATTTGAAAGCACACTTACTACTCTTTTTTTGGTAAGTGATAAGTACTTTTACAGTCTGACACATTTTCAATCCACTTTTCAGATTCTGAAAACAGCACATGTCCAAACAGCTTTTTGAGACCAGGAACATGTGTAACCTGGGTGAATGACTACACTCCAGCAAAGGCAACCAGCCTTAGTGATGTTGAATGTATTTGCACTACTCACTGCAACCTCAAACCCCACTCGGTTGTGAATACTATGCATGATTCTACAGGATAAGCAGCTGGGTGTGTGCTAAGAGTCTGCTTCTGCAGAAAAATAGCTGCCCCTTTCCTACTAATGCAAATGTAAAATTACCAGAGTAATACGCAATAAATCTCTGTCAACAATTCCACTTTGCACACAGAGTCATGGTTTGATATTAGGCAGGAAACAAAATTTCTTTGCCAATTTGAAAGCACACTTACTACTCTTTTTTTGGCAAGTGATAAGTACTTTTACAGTCTGACACATTTTCAATCCACTTTTCAGATTCTGAAAACAGCACATGTCCAAACAGCTTTTTGAGTCCAGGAACATGTGTAACCTGGGTGAATGACTACACTGCAGCAAAGGCAACCAGCCTTAGTGATGTTGAATGTATTTGCATTACTCACTGCAACCTCAAACCCCACTCGGTTGTGAATACTATGCATGATTCTACAGGATAAGCAGCTGGGTGTGTGCTAAGAGTCTGCTTCTGCAGAAAAATAGCTGCCCCTTTCCTACTAATGCAAATGTAAAATTACCAGAGTAATACGCAATAAATCTCTGTCAACAATTCCTCTTTGCACACAGAGTCATGGTTTGATATTAGGCAGAAAACGAAATTTCTTTGCCAATTTGAAAGCACACTTACTACTCTTTTTTTGGCAAGTGATAAGTACTTTTACAGTCTGACACATTTTCAATCCACTTTTCAGATTCTGAAAACAGCACATGTCCAAACAGCTTTTTGAGACCAGGAACATGTGTAACCTGGGTGAATGACTACACTCCAGCAAAGGCAACCAGCCTTAGTGATGTTGAATGTATTTGCATTACTCACTGCAACCTCAAACCCCACTCGGTTGTGAATACTATGCATGATTCTACAGGATAAGCAGCTGGGTGTGTGCTAAGAGTCTGCTTCTGCAGAAAAATAGCTTCCCCTTTCCTACTAATGCAAATGTAAAATTACCAGAGTAATACGCAATAAATCTCTGTCAACAATTCCTCTTTGCATACAGAGTCATGGTTTGATATTAGGCAGGAAACAAAATTTCTTTGCCAATTTGAAAGCACACTTACTACTCTTTTTTTGGCAAGTGATAAGTACTTTTACAGTCTGACACATTTTCAATCCACTTTTCAGATTCTGAAAACAGCACATGTCCAAACAGCTTTTTGAGACCAGGAACATGTGTAACCTGGGTGAATGACTACACTCCAGCAAAGGCAACCAGCCTTAGTGATGTTGAATGTATTTGCACTACTCACTGCAACCTCAAACCCCACTCGGTTGTGAATACTATGCATGATTCTACAGGATAAGCAGCTGGGTGTGTGCTAAGAGTCTGCTTCTGCAGAAAAATAGCTGCCCCTTTCCTACTAATGCAAATGTAAAATTACCAGAGTAATACGCAATAAATCTCTGTCAACAATTCCACTTTGCACACAGAGTCATGGTTTGATATTAGGCAGGAAACAAAATTTCTTTGCCAATTTGAAAGCACACTTACTACTCTTTTTTTGGCAAGTGATAAGTACTTTTACAGTCTGACACATTTTCAATCCACTTTTCAGATTCTGAAAACAGCACATGTCCAAACAGCTTTTTGAGTCCAGGAACATGTGTAACCTGGGTGAATGACTACACTGCAGCAAAGGCAACCAGCCTTAGTGATGTTGAATGTATTTGCATTACTCACTGCAACCTCAAACCCCACTCGGTTGTGAATACTATGCATGATTCTACAGGATAAGCAGCTGGGTGTGTGCTAAGAGTCTGCTTCTGCAGAAAAATAGCTGCCCCTTTCCTACTAATGCAAATGTAAAATTACCAGAGTAATACGCAATAAATCTCTGTCAACAATTCCTCTTTGCACACAGAGTCATGGTTTGATATTAGGCAGGAAACAAAATTTCTTTGCCAATTTGAAAGCACACTTACTACTCTTTTTTTGGCAAGTGATAAGTACTTTTACAGTCTGACACATTTTCAATCCACTTTTCAGATTCTGAAAACAGCACATGTCCAAACAGCTTTTTGAGTCCAGGAACATGTGTAACCTGGGTGAATGACTACACTGCAGCAAAGGCAACCAGCCTTAGTGATGTTGAATGTATTTGCATTACTCACTGCAACCTCAAACCCCACTCGGTTGTGAATACTATGCATGATTCTACAGGATAAGCAGCTGGGTGTGTGCTAAGAGTCTGCTTCTGCAGAAAAATAGCTGCCCCTTTCCTACTAATGCAAATGTAAAATTACCAGAGTAATACGCAATAAATCTCTGTCAACAATTCCTCTTTGCACACAGAATCATGGTTTGATATTAGGCAGAAAACGAAATTTCTTTGCCAATTTGAAAGCACACTTACTACTCTTTTTTTGGCAAGTGATAAGTACTTTTACAGTCTGACACATTTTCAATCCACTTTTCAGATTCTGAAAACAGCACATGTCCAAACAGCTTTTTGAGACCAGGAACATGTGTAACCTGGGTGAATGACTACACTCCAGCAAAGGCAACCAGCCTTAGTGATGTTGAATGTATTTGCATTACTCACTGCAACCTCAAACCCCACTCGGTTGTGAATACTATGCATGATTCTACAGGATAAGCAGATGGGTGTGTGCTAAGAGTCTGCTTCTGCAAAAAAATAGCTGCCCCTTTCCTACTAATGCAAATGTAAAATTACCAGAGTAATACGCAATAAATCTCTGTCAACAATTCCCCTTTGCACACAGAGTCATGGTTTGATATTAGGCAGGAAACGAAATTTCTTTGCCAATTTGAAAGCACGCTTACTACTCTTTTTTTGGCAAGTGATAAGTACTTTTACAGTCTGACACATTTTCAATCCACTTTTCAGATTCTGAAAACAGCACATGTCCAAACAGCTTTTTGAGTCCAGGAACATGTGTAACCTGGGTGAATGACTACACTGCAGCAAAGGCAACCAGCCTTAGTGATGTTGAATGTATTTGCATTACTCACTGCAACCTCAAACCCCACTCGGTTGTGAATACTATGCATGATTCTACAGGATAAGCAGCTGGGTGTGTGCTAAGAGTCTGCTTCTGCAGAAAAATAGCTGCCCCTTTCCTACTAATGCAAATGTAAAATTACCAGAGTAATACGCAATAACTCTCTGTCAACAATTCCTCTTTGCACACAGAGTCATGGTTTGATATTAGGCAGAAAACGAAATTTCTTTGCCAATTTGAAAGCACACTTACTACTCTTTTTTTGGCAAGTGATAAGTACTTTTACAGTCTGACACATTTTCCATCCACTTTTCAGATTCTGAAAACAGCACATGTCCAAACAGCTTTTTGAGACCAGGAACATGTGTAACCTGGGTGAATGACTACACTCCAGCAAAGGCAACCAGCCTTAGTGATGTTGAATGTATTTGCATTACTCACTGCAACCTCAAACCCCACTCGGTTGTGAATACTATGTACGATTCTACAGGATAAGCAGCTGGGTGTGTGCTAAGAGTCTGCTTCTGCAGAAAAATAGCTGCCCCTTTCCTACTAATGCAAATCTAAAATTACCAGAGTAATACGCAATAAATCTCTGTCAACAATTCCTCTTTGCACACAGAATCATCTTCTGATTCTATGCAGAAAACAGTATTCCTCATTTATACCAGTACACCTTAATTTATGGTGAAAACATAGTCCATAATATTTTACATGTTTCTTACATTTAAATTTCTCCCAAAACACAAAATGATAAACACAACTTCAACAAAAGGAATTCCAATTCTATTATTCATTTCTTAATTTACCACATACATCCCCTCTCAAACTCATAACTCACCTTTAAAATTAGTTAGTTGTGAAAGAAATGTGGCACTCAAACAGCAGATTATCAGAGCCAGGATCTCTGTTCTGTACACCTCTCTCCTCTCAGCAGAACCAGATAATGGCAATGTTTCCCTCTCTTTTTCCACACATATACATGTTAATTTCAAATCTTAGTGCTTCCCCCTTTTTTTCAAATGTAATCACACATTTCTATTGGTTGAAAACCAACCCTTTTCCAAAAGTACCCTTCCCCCAACTTGACTTCTGCCTGCTACCATAGCAACAGCTCATGGAACACTGCTGTGTGAAGTCAGGTCAGAAGTTCACCACACAATGTTTCATTTCCAAAGAGCAAGAGTGCTTGACTTTTCTAACCTAACAGCAAATCCATAGTACTGTTCTTTGGTAACACATTTTTCTGTACCAATACAAAACATGCTTCTATAAATTGACACATACAGCCTAGTTTTTAGTGTAGAATGGTATGAAACAGCCAATGAGTTCTTTTTATTTTAAAAAAATATGCATGCCTCCATTTCCAAACTGTCTTTCATTTCTTTTTCCCATTCTACTGAAATACACCTCCTGAGAGCATCCAGATCTCCTTTGAAGATGTTCACAGTGTGGATTGTAGGGCACAGCTATGTCTTCTGGAGTGAAAAGTATGCAGAGAAAACAGGTATGGTGAGAGACCTTGCTTTGCCAAATGTAGACATTAAATGGATTGGTCAGAGAGGGTTAAAGTGGCACCAATTGATGCCATTGGTGAAATCCTTCATGCAAATCCAACACCCTGACCTCATAATAGTGCACTGTGGTGGCAATGACCTAGGCACTTTGACTGGGGTAGGTCTGGAAATGCTTATGAAGGAGACCTTTGCACAACTGTTTTCACTTTTCCCTAAAACTGCCTTTGCGTATTCTAACATATGCCAAAGGCAAACATGGAACTGGTCCAATCATTTTTGTCCACAGATTGAGAAAGCTAGGAAACACGTCAACAAATCTGTTTCTGCTTTCCTCCGAGACTATGGTATGGGTTCCATTTACCACAACAACTTGCGTTACGACATGCAAGACATTTATAGAGGAGATGGTGTACACTTCACTGATGAAGGGAACAGAGTCTTCCTCTTGAACCTTAGACTCTGCATCGGTACTTACTTGTAGGTACCACTAAAAAATCATTCATAAACACAACAGCTCTTTTTAGAGCCCCCTAATATCTAAACACTTAAATCAGAATTTTATTTCTTTTTTTATTTCTTTTTTCTACCGTACGCGTACGGTAAGCTTACCGTACGCGTACTCCGCGATTTTTAAAAAAAATTAATAAATGTTTTTTTTGTACTTTTGTGTCCTTCTTTGACCCCCTTTCAAAAGTTATCTCCCTTTTTTTTTCTGTGTGAAACACACGAAATGGCGGCCGACACTTCCTGATTTCGTCCGATTCGAATGTTTACAGTCATGTGACAACCAATCAGATTTGAGCTCGCGCACGGCACCGTACGCGTACGGTAAGCTTACCGTAAGCGCACGGAGCGCGCTTACAGATATATATATTGATTTAAATGCTATTTTCTCAGGAACTATTGAACAGATTTACACCAGACCTACAAAAGGCACATCCTTGACCTGCGGACTACCTCTCTGCCAAATTACAAGTAATTCTGTTCAGCCGTTCGGGCTGTAGCTCGGACTAAAGGTCCTATGGAAAAATGCATGGGGAAAATGCGTTTTGGGACCCCCCTTTTTTCTCAGCCCCCGCTTGACGAATCACCCCGAGACTTTCAGGGTAGGAGCGGATCGTAGCGCCCCATTAGTTTTGAAAATTTCGCGAGGATTCGTCAACCGGCGCAAAAGTTATTCAAAATAGAATTTTGAGATTTCCTATGGAAACACGGTCCTAACTATAACTACCTACTGGCGACCGCCAGTAGGTAATATATATTATCTACTGGCGGTCGCCAGTAGATAGTTATAGTTAGGACCGAGTTTCCATAGGAAATCTGAAAATTCTATTTTGAATAACTTTGGCGCCGGTTGACGAATCCTCGCGAAATTTTCAAAACTAATGGGGCGCTCCGTTCAGCTCCTACCCTAAAAGTCTCGGGTGATTCGTCAAGCGGGGGCTGAGAAAAAAGGGGGGTCCCAAAACGCGTTTTCCCCATGCATTTTTCCATAGGACCTTTAGTCGAAGGTACAGCCCGAACGGCTGAACAGAATTACTTGAAATTTGGCAGAGAGGTAGTCCTGAAGTCAGGGAAGTGCCTTTTGCAGGTCTGGTGTCAATCTGTTCAGTAGTTCCTGAGAAAATAGTATTTAAAAGCATATAAATATCTATAAGCGCGCACCATGCGCACACCGTGCGCGCACCGTGCGAGCACCCTAACGTGCGCGAGCGTAATTCTGATTGGTGGTTACATGTCAGTCAACGTTTGAATCGGTCGAAATCAGGAAGTGTCGGCCGCCATTTTGTTTGTTTTCAGTGCGAGAGTGAAAAAGGAAGGTGGCGAACGTGAAAAGGGGGCAGGGTAGAGAGTTCCTGACCCCCTAGCCTTTGTCAGGGGGTCCTTGAAGGACCCCGAAGGCAGAAAAAATGTTTTAAATTTATTTTTTTTTAAATCGCGGGGGTGCGCGCACGGTGCGCGCATGGTGAAAAACCAAAAAACAATAAAAATAAATTTTTAATACGTAGTTTATTGTAAAATAAATATATAAAAAAAAATAATAATACATAAATAAATTAGCATTTAAAAAACCGTACAAATTCACTGAAAAAAACATAGGTTTCACACACGTTATAGTTAGGAATTAGCATTTAAAAAACCTTGCAAATTCACTTAAAAAACCATAGGTTTCACACATGTTATAGTTAGGCGGATATTTCACTCGTAAAAAACCAATGAAATTCCCCCGTTATAGTTAGTTCAGATAACTATAACTCGTGCGACCGCCACTCTATCACAAGGATGATGTCATCAGTGATGTCATGAGTGATGCCACTGACCATGTCATGAGTGATGTAATATGTGACGTCATGAGCAGTGGATTGCGGGCGCGCGAGTTATAGTTATCTGAACTAACTATAACGGGGGAATTTCATTGGTTTTTTACGAGTGAAATATCCACCTAACTATAACATGTGTGAAACCTATGTTTTTTAAATGCTAATTCCTAACTATAACGTGTGTGAAACCTATGGTTTTTTCAGTGAATCTATATATATATATAGAGAGAGAGAGAGAGCAATAGATAGATAGATAGATAGATAGATAGATAGATAGATAGATAGATAGATAGATAGATAGATAGATAGATAGATAGATAGATAGATAGATAGATAGATAGATAGATAGATAGATAGATAGATAGATAAACAAAATACAATTATTCAATGTTAGGCTCACGCAAAAGCAATAAAATGGATGGAGTATTGAGTGGAAAACAAATATATATATATATATATATATATATATATAAATATATATATATATATATATATATATATATATACTAATCAGGATGAAGTCTCCAAACATCTAACGGACATTGAAAACAAATTATTAAAACATGAACAGATTATCAAACAAAGGAAAGCGATGAAGTTTCAAAGAGATAGAAACGATTATCTCCAAGGACGAATTTACACGTTTTCAAAGAAATTTGATAATATCAGGAGGCAGCAATTATCGTCATCCGCTGGGCATATCCCTAGAGTCAGCGACCCGAGCGAGTCAGAACTTAGCTCAGAACTTGAATCAGATCTAGAAGGCGCAATTCCACAGGAACCGAGTTGCAGCGCCCCTACACCCATCCAGGAGTTTGGTTTTTTACGTTTAGAAAGGATAATGAGCCTGAGACCACGAACGTCAAAGCCAGACCAAAAATCAACAAATCAACAAAAAGAAGGCGCAGGAAAAACAGGAGGTGGGGCAAATGTGCAACAAAAGGCGGGCAGACCGATACACAGAAAGAACAAGCGCAATTGAATACAAATGACGAAGAAGATAACACAGTAATCAATTTATCACAAATGGAGTTAACAGATAAAGAGAAAAAGATTTTTTCATTGGGACTTTCTTTCTGCACAGTTACTAATTTCGACTATACACAGACAAGAATAGACTTATTTCAATATATCCGGAAGCTAAAATTATGTAAATACTTCTACAATGTCAACAAAAAGTCAACAACTATGCCATTAACTGACAACACAAATACCACTACAAGCAACCTCAGAGTAGCAGATATGTCTCTTCTACAGAACCTACAAGAATTGGATCAGGAAGTAAGCCAGATATCTCCTGCGGACGCAGCTATTAGTTCAGACATTAATATATTTCAACGGTCACAAAGTCCCTTTAAACCCAAATCCATCTTTTCACCAGTGATGCCGAGGGATGGCATAGATACATTTTCAGAGAATGTTATCAAAGATCTCAAAGAATTAGCCCTCACCAGCAACAAGAACTTCATCACAAATCATAACAACAGATCCCTGGAATATAACAATCTAATCAGAAAAATCAAATTAAGGAATGACATAATGGTTAGATGGTCTGATAAGGGGGGCAACATTGTCCTGTGGCCAACGGACATGTACCACAAGGAAGCAATGGCACAACTTCAAGATGCTAAGTGCTATTGCCGTATCAGCTCCACACACTCGACTGGGGTGAAAGAACGATTTCATAGAGCCCTGTATGAATGGAAGAGAACTGGACTATTATCAAAAGAAGAGATGGATTTTCTGAAGAACGATTATCCTGTCACACCACAATTGTATCTTATCCCTAAGATTCATAAAAATCCTCTGTGTCCCCCTGGAAGACCTATTATTTCAGCAATTGGGGGTCTGTTTGAAAATACCAGTAGATACATTGATTTCTTTCTGCAACCCTTTGTCCGGAGTCTACCTTCGTATATTGGAGATACTGGAGACTTTTTGAGAAAAATACAGAATCATCAATGGAACGACAATTATGTTTTTCTAACACTTGATGTACAGAGCCTTTACACAAGCATCAAGCATGAAGATGGTCTCAATGCCATAACTTTTTTTCTAAATAAGAGGGCATTGGAACTTTACCAACATACAGCCATGCTATTAGACATGGCAAAATGGTGTTTTCATAATAATTTCTTTCTGTTTGAGAGGCTACACTATCAGCAAATTCAAGGTACGGCCATGGGTACTTGCTTCGCCCCCAGCTATGCTAATTTGCATATGGGCTGGTGGGAGGAGCAGGTACTCATGGCTGATTACCCATCACAAATGCTAGAGAACATAAAACTTTACACAAGATATATTGACGATATCTTTATCTTGTGGAAAGGCACAGAGGAAACTGCCATAACATTTTCCAAAGATCTCAATAACAATGAGTTGAATCTAAAATTCACGTGTACTACCAGCAAAGAGATGATTCATTTCTTAGATCTAGAATTGTACATCCACGATGGCAATATAGAGTCAAGATCTTATAGAAAGAGTACCTCAGGTAACTCTATTTTACACGCGAGCAGTTTCCATCAAAGCAAGCTCATCGAAAGTATCCCCTACGGTGAATGCTTGAGGATGAAACGAAACTGTAGCTCTGTTTCCAGCTTTAACCAAGCAAAGAATGGACTCTTTGATAGACTAAGTAACAGAGGGTACAACCTAGAGATCTTACACAAGGCAGAGAACAAATGTGCCAAAATAGAAAGAGCCAAGCTACTCAAAGCAGACAAAACCATATCCACTTCGACACAAGATTCCCAAATTAGCACACCACCAAGACTTATCACTGGCTATAATATCTATCACAACAACATACGCAAAATACTTATCAAGCATTGGCCATCAGTGCGTAGTGATCCAACAATAGGAGAGATATGCAAAAAACCCCCGCAAATCACATTTAGACGAGCAAAATCCATGCGTCAGGAGCTCGTTTGCAACTCCCCTAGATCAGACACAAAAGCAGAATGGCTTAAAGCACGAAACGGATTTTACAAATGTGCCAAATGTAAGGCATGCAAGCATGGGATTAACACCCGCAGCCTCAGTTTACCATTCAAACATATTCCATTTGAAATCCGCAGCAACTTTACATGCAAGACAGATTTTGCAGTGTATGTTTTAAAGTGTACCTGCAACAAATTGTATGTAGGTAGCACCATCCACCAGGTACACATACGAATTTTGCAGCACCTTCGTGCTATTAGCAGTGATGATCCTTCATATCCCGTGGCACGTCACATAAACACTGTACACAGGGGTAGAAGTGAAGATCTCTCATATTTCGTTATAGACAGTGTCCCTAAGAACATCCGAGGAGGAAACAGACTACTGTCTCTACGAAAACTTGAATCTAGATATATTCTGTTACTAGATAGCAAGATTCCGAAAGGATTAAATGCTGATGAGGCCCTCAGTGTGCATCTGCAATGAATACAGCACACATAGTACTGTAGCATCTAAAAAAAGAAAAAAAAAAAAAAAAAAAATTAATTTTTTTTTAAAGGCCTCTTTTTTGAGTTTTTGCCCACTCTTTAAAACACAGGTTTGACCATTTGGTAAGCACATTTTATTTTGGCTTGTTTTTCCCTATACATGTTTGGGTTCTAAATATTGGGGTCACATTCAGTCACTACCCACTAGGGTTCAACTGCCTCCTTTCGAACAAGCGAGTCAATTCAATAACATTGATGTTTGTATTTTGTACTTGGTGTTTCACGATGTGAGATAACATTTATTATTTGATTTTTGTTTCTCTTAGACTCGCAAATGTGACTCTTTCTATGTTCATGAATAACATTTTTGGGTAGCCATGCCAATGGTGTATTTAAACGTGACAATTACGTCTTACCTGTGTTCAGTGACCAAGGCGGCAAGTCCGTCGAAACGCGTTTGGCCTTTGGTGTGAATAAACATTTTTCTTGACGAAATCTCCCACGGAGTCAGCGCCTGTCATGCCTGGAGATGCGGAGGGTACTTAAGGAGAACCGATGGTTTCTAACGCTGCTTAGCGTTCTAGCTGATAGCCCGTTTCCGTCCTTTGGTGTATTGCCTGACTTCCTGTTTTGGCGTGTTTCCTGTTTCCGGTTTTCTGGCGCCGTGTAGCGAACAGTTCGAGTGGACTTGCTGTTCCTTGTGTGGCGTGGTGTTTGGATTTGCAGTATTTACTGGGGCTGCAACGGTAGACGAGCGCTGGTCCGCTTGCTAGCAGAAGTCGTCTACCTTCCAGAAGCCTCCGTTTCCAAGTAAGGCCTCGGCGTCGTTAGCTTGGTGTTACTGATGGGGCTGTTCTCTATGCAGCTCACTGTTGTGGACTTCTTGAATTAAACACAGGGCTCTGTGTTTACGTATCGTGCGTTTTCTAACATAAACCTGCAGTTAAGGAGCCTCTCTGACTGTTTTGGGCCAGAGGGATATTGTTTTCTGAGATTGCTTCAGTTCCGTTTATATTTCATACACCACTATTAGGTGGGATTAACTGGCGTGGACCATTGAGTTCTGTCTTAGGTTACAGCTGTACTTCTCCAACAGACACGGTAAACATTAGTCATCACACGGGATTGAGTGGGGGGTTGTTTATGTTTATCTCTTACGTTCTTTCACGCTCATGTTCCCTGCAGCCCTTCGGTGAAGTATTCCCCTCAGACGATTGACAAAGAAGTTAGCGTTCCGCCTGCTCAAACAAGTTTGGAGAATAGGGGTAAGTGAGACAACTGCAGTTAGATAATTATTATCTATAGAGGGATTATTGGTGGTAACACTTGTATATTCATATAGGGTTCCTAGCATCTGAAACAAGATAACGTGCTGAGAGTTCCCCGAATCAAGATAGCGTGGTAGGTTTCTTTCCACTCACACAAGGTTATACAAGTGAGGTCAGTAGTGGATAAATGCACATTAACTAAGCCTTTTTTGTTTTACAGCTGTGAAGTCCTGCCTGTTGCCCAGAAGTAATCCACTACTAGACCTGCCTTTTTTTCCCCGCCTACCCTTGTTTTGTTTCCCTGTTTTCCCTAGCGTTCCTCCTAGCTCTAGAGTTTGATAGAGCAGAAGGGACGTGGGGGACGACTGAGGACTTCTCTTCAGGATTCCTGGCGCTCCTGCGGAACAGAACCATTGATCATTACAGAACGCTAAGCCTAATAGAAAGTTCTGCCCGAGCATCATGGAACTGGGAGCAGTCACACTGGCCGATTTGGCTGGCATGTTAGGTAATTTGCAAGTAGAAACACAAGCTTTGTCGGCCAGACTTGACTCTCTTCAGAACAAGCAGGAGTCAGGGGCTACAGGGGGGAGAGGTGAAGCAACACCCTCTGTTATCCATGTCACTACCCCTACCTCCATCCCTTTAGCCCCCCCTGAGAGGTTCTCGGGTGATGCTTCCAGGTGTGGGGCTTTTCTTAGTCACTGCCAATTACATTTTTCATGTAAGGCCTCTTGCTTTCCCACAGATCAAGCCCGTGTAGCCTTTCTAGTGTCTTACCTCAGTGGAGCAGCCGCAGATTGGGCTATACCCTTGATAGACCGCGATGACCCCCTCTTATATAATTATTCTGCCTTTACAGGGGAATTTCGCAAATTATTCGACAAACATATGTATACACATTCGGCTGACACCGAATTGCTGGCTCTGAGACAGGGTAACCAGGAATTGGTGGCTTACATAACCTCCTTTCAGAGATTAGTGGTCGAGTCCAATTGGCCAGAGGAAAAACAGAGTACTTTATTCTATAGGGGGTTGCGCGACGATTTAAAAGACGCTCTCTCTCAAATTGTGGACTTACCCTCAGCTTGTACTGAGCTAATAGATTTAGTGGTTAAGATCGAACACCGCCTCCAAGAAAGAAAACAAGAAAAGGGTAAGGGCGAACCACGATTTGTGCCTGTTAAGGAGAAGAAAGTAGAAGCTGTGAAGGGTACTGATGAAAGCGAGCCGATGCAGATAGGCATAGTGAGGGGGCCGCTGTCATCGGAGGAGAGGCAAAGGAGAAGAGCCAATCGGCTCTGTTTATATTGTGGAAAGGCTGGTCATTTCTTAAGGACATGCCCAGTCAAACCTAATACATTCAAGAGCTCGGGAAACTAGTGAGCCGGGGTTTCGTGGAGACGGGAATCCTGGGCAGTTCTGGTCTAACTGTCTCCTCTTCTGAACATGACATTACACCTATCCCTCACCTCTATGTATCAACTTATCTCACTGTAGGAAACCTTGGCATCCATGTATCCGTCATGATTGATTCAGGGGCTTCTGGGAATTACATGGATGAGGAGTGGGCAAGGAGTAACCTGATTCCCTGTGTCGGGAAAGACGTTTCCACCAAGGTCTTTACGATAGATGGGAGCTCTCTTGTCTCGGGGCCAGTGACTCATAAGACAGTTAGTCTCCATATGCACATACAACCTGATCATCAAGAGATCATTGAATTTGACTTAATTCGGTCGCCGCAAATACCTGTTCTCTTAGGCATCCCTTGGTTACATACACATAACCCCATCATCGACTGGCAGAAAGCAACGCTTACGTTTCGTCCAAGTACACACTGTGAGTCTCAAGTAGCAGTGGTCCAACATATGCTTGACGTAGAAGTAAACGAACCTGTACCTGAATTACCTGCCTGTTATAACGACTTGTACACAGTTTTTGATCCCAAGGAAGCAGAAGTCCTTCCCCCTCATAGGGTATATGACTGTCGAATAGACCTGGAGACAGGAGCCAGAATTCCGTGCAGTAGGGTCTATGCCCTTACTGAGAAGGAGAACACATATCTCAGAGAATACTTGGATACTATGTTAGAGAAGGGATTTATTAGACCTTCTAGATCTCCTGCCTCTTCGGCTTTGTTTTTTATCCCTAAGCGTGAAGGAGGTCTGCGGTGTTGTATTGACTATAGGAGACTGAATAACATCACCATTAAAAATCGTTATCCCTTGCCTCTGATTGCCTCCCTCCTTGACAGAATACGCAACGCCAGGTTTTTCACTAAACTAGACCTGCGGGGCGCCTACCATTTGGTACGGGTCAGGGAGGGAGACAAATGGAAGACTGCCTTCTGCACGAAATACGGGTTATTCAAGTACTTAGTAATGCCCTTTGGGCTCTGTAACGCCCCGGCGGCGTTTCAATTCTTCATCAATGAGGTGCTCTGGGATATGCTAGACGTCCATGTCATCGCTTATATTGATGATTTATTGATCTATTCCTCTACTTTGTCTGAACACTTGGGTCATGTCCGTAAGGTGTTGGAACGTTTACGTGATAACAACCTGTACTGCAAATTGGAGAAATGCACCTTCCATACGCAAGAAGTGCCTATTTTAGGATTTATTGTTACACCCCAAGGACTCCGCATGGATCCTATCAAGGTCAAGGCTGTCCTCTCTTGGCCGGCACCTGGTTCGGTCAAAGAGCTACAAAGTTTTCTAGGTTTTGCCAATTTTTACAGGCGTTTTGTTCAGAATTTCTCTGAATTGGCACATCCTATTACTGCACTCTTGCGAAAAGGGATTCCGTATGTGTGGTCAGCTGAAGCTGAAACCTCATTTCAGCGCTTGAAAAAAGCCTTCACATGCGCGCCTGTTTTACGACATCCTGACCCAGCATTGCCCTTCGTGGTGGAGGCGGACGCCTCTCAAGTGGCAGTGGGAGGGGTTCTGAGTCAAATAGATCCTGAGAGTGGCGAGTGTCATCCCGTAGCTTATTTCTCTCATAAGTTCACTCAGGCAGAATACAACTATGCTGTGGGTGATAAGGAATTACTGGCGATAAAAAAGGTATTTGAGGAGTGGAGACAATATCTACTAGGAGCCAGGTTTCCTGTTGTTGTATATACAGACCATCGCAACCTTCAATACCTTAAAACAGCCAAGGCACTGTCCATGAGACAACTTCGTTGGTCTCAATTCTTTTGTGAATATGAATTCACTATACAATTTCGTCCTGGATCTAGAAATGACAAGGCAGACGCCCTATCCCAGTTGGGGTTTCAACAACTAGAGGACCAGGTTGATGCCCCCTCTATCATTCCCAATAAGTACATCATAGGAGGAGTGATCACCGAAGACGAATTTCAGGACCACATTAGAGCGGGTCAACTCACGGCGAACATGCAGGCCATCGTAGGGTCACAAGAGACACAAACGGTGGATGGGTGTGTTTGCGTTCAGGGAGGAGTAGTATTACCTACATTAGATTTGCAAGCCCAGGTACTGGAATGGTATCATTCACATCCCCTGTCAGGGCATCCCGGAATAAAGAAGACTACCAAGGCCATACGTGAAAAGTTTTGGTGGCCTACTATGTTGAAAGATATAGAGCAATACGTGAAGACATGTCATGTTTGTGCCCAATCCAAGATTTCCCATCAGAATCCCGTGGGTCTCCTCCTGCCCCTTGCCTCTCCTCCGGGCCCCTGGCATACGGTCTCCCTAGATTTTATAGTAGAACTGCCAGTAACTAAGAGACAGAATAACACTTTGCTGGTAGTGGTGGATCATTTCACGAAGACTGCACACTTCATCCCTTTGTCTGGGCTGCCCAAAGCCTCAGAATTGGCCTCCATTTTCTTACAACAGATTGTCCGCCTCCATGGATTGCCTTCGGTTCTGATTTCAGATAGGGGGGCTCAATTTGTATCTCGGTTTTGGAAGTACTTATGTGCTATGCTGCAGATCGATGTGCGACTATCTTCTAGTCATCATCCACAGTCAGATGGCCAGACCGAGAGAGTTAATCAGTGCTTTGAGCAATATGTAAGAAATCAGGCTTTGCACTCCTTGGCAGAATGGGACGAGTGGGTATGGTTGGCAGAAATATCATATAACAACAGTCCACATACGTCCACCAACATGACACCTTTTTTTTGTTCCCATGGTTTTCATCTGAAGTTGTTACCTGTGGGGGTCCTGATAGACAGCCCTACTCCTGCTGCCAATGATCTGGTACTGAAACTACAGGACCTACACAAAATGACGTTAGAAGAGCTAGACGTAGCTAAGGCAAGATATAAGGAGGGGGCTGATTTACACAGGAGGTTGGAACCCATCTATAATCCGGGGGATAGGGTGTGGCTTTCCACGAAACACATAACACTCACTGGTCCTCGCAAGTTTAATCCCAGATACATCGGTCCATACGCAGTCCTCAAGGTGGTCAATCCCGTGGCGGTGAAGCTTGAGTTACCTGCTTCGTTTAGAATTCATCCTGTCTTTCATGTATCATTGATAAAACCGGTTGAGCCTGGCACAAGACTCCCTAGGACACCCACTCCTGTCATTGTTTCCGATACGGAAGAATATGAAGTTGAGGACATTGTGGACTCTCGCACCCGGGGTAGATCTCTCCAATATCTGTTGCATTGGAAAGGGTATGGGGTGGAGGATCGCACATGGGAGTACGCTCGTGATGTGCATGCCCCCCGGTTGGTACGGAGGTTCCATCACCGGTACCCTGACAAACCCAAGCCTAGGGGAGAGTTTCTTAGGGGGAGTGTGCTGTCATGCCCGGCGGTCATGCCTGGAGATGCGGAGGGTACTTAAGGAGAACCGATGGTTTCTAACGCTGCTTAGCGTTCTAGCTGATAGCCCGTTTCCGTCCTTTGGTGTATTGCCTGACTTCCTGTTTTGGCGTGTTTCCTGTTTCCGGTTTTCTGGCGCCGTGTAGCGAACAGTTCGAGTGGACTTGCTGTTCCTTGTGTGGCGTGGTGTTTGGATTTGCAGTATTTACTGGGGCTGCAACGGTAGACGAGCGCTGGTCCGCTTGCTAGCAGAAGTCGTCTACCTTCCAGAAGCCTCCGTTTCCAAGTAAGGCCTCGGCGTCGTTAGCTTGGTGTTACTGATGGGGCTGTTCTCTATGCAGCTCACTGTTGTGGACTTCTTGAATTAAACACAGGGCTCTGTGTTTACGTATCGTGCGTTTTCTAACATAAACCTGCAGTTAAGGAGCCTCTCTGACTGTTTTGGGCCAGAGGGATATTGTTTTCTGAGATTGCTTCAGTTCCGTTTATATTTCATACACCACTATTAGGTGGGATTAACTGGCGTGGACCATTGAGTTCTGTCTTAGGTTACAGCTGTACTTCTCCAACAGACACGGTAAACATTAGTCATCACACGGGATTGAGTGGGGGGTTGTTTATGTTTATCTCTTACGTTCTTTCACGCTCATGTTCCCTGCAGCCCTTCGGTGAAGTATTCACCTCAGACGATTGACAAAGAAGTTAGCGTTCCGCCTGCTCAAACTAGTTTGGAGAATAGGGGTAAGCGAGACAACTGCAGTTAGATAATTATTATCTATAGAGGGATTATTGGTGGTAACACTTGTATATTCATATAGGGTTCCTAGCATCTGAAACAAGATAACGTGCTGAGAGTTCCCCGAATCAAGATAGCGTGGTAGGTTTCTTTCCACTCACACAAGGTTATACAAGTGAGGTCAGTAGTGGATAAATGCACATTAACTCAGCCTTTTTTGTTTTACAGCTGTGAAGTCCTGCCTGTTGCCCAGAAGTAGTCCACTACTAGACCTGCCTTTTTTTCCCCGCCTACCCTTGTTTTGTTTCCCTGTTTTCCCTAGCGTTCCTCCTAGCTCTAGAGTTTGATAGAGCAGAAGGGACGTGGGGGACGACTGAGGACTTCTCTTCAGGATTCCTGGCGCTCCTGCGGAACAGAACCATTGATCATTACAGCGCCTCTTCAATATTGCTTGAACTGGATCGTCGAATATATATATATATATATATATATATATATATATATATATATAGTAGATAGTTATAGATAGGACCTATTTTCCATAGGAAATCCGCAACATTCTATTCCCAATAAGTCTGGTGCCGGTTGATGAATCCTGGCAAAATTTTCCAAACTTTTGGCCAGCTCCGCTCCGCTCCTACCCTGAAAGTTTCGTGGTGATTCGTAAAGCGGGGGCCGAGAAAAAAGGGGGGTCCCAAAACACGTTTCCCCCATGCAATTTCCCATAGGATCTGTTGTCGCAGCTACAGCCCGAACCGCTGAACGGAATGACACCAAATTTGGCAAAGAGGTAGTCCTCAGTTCAGACTCGTGCCTGTTGCATAAATGGTGTGAATCTGTTCATTAGTTCCTGAGAAAATTAGGGTAAAAAAGTTAGTGATATCTATGGCTGGGGAGGATCCGCGGACCCTACCCGCACCGTAAGCGCACCCTCCTCGAATCGAGCACACACCCTCCCGATCACGCGCTGAATGCTAATTGGCTGTCGAGTGTCTGTCTACATTCGAAACCAGGAACTGTTGGCGGCCATTTTCTGCCTCGGTAGAAGCGAGGCTGAAGAAGCAAGGGGAAAGAGTGTGTAAAACATATAAAGGGGGCAGAGTGGAAATACTCTGACCCTCTAGAGGTGCTTAGGGGGTCCCAGAAGGATCCCCTGAAGCCCCCTTTTTAAAAAAAATAAAAATGCGAAATGCGCGCAGGGTGTGCCCATCCTATCGTGTTTGGTGCACGGATCCTCTTGCGTTGGGTGCGCGGATCCAAGGAAAAACAATTTGAAAAAAGACAAGAAATCATTGGTTGTATGACAACTTTCTACACTGAAAGGTAGGGTGTATATTTCTGTTTTTTAAACGCATGATTCTTATTGGTTAACAAAAACTGATTGTAAGGAACATTATAGATGATAAGCTGATATGTTGAAAAGTCAAGCACACTTGCTGTCTTGTTTAGCAACATTGTGTGCTGAACTTGTGACCTGTGTGCTCAGTGCAGTGTTTCATGACCTGTTTCTATGGTAACAGGCAGAAGGCAGATTGGGGGAAGGGTTGAAATGTATTTCATTTGGAAAGGGTTGAAATGTTTAACCAATAGAAATGTGTGTTTGCTTTTGAATTTATGTGTGTAGGATTGTGATTTAATGTTTACATGTATATGTGTGGAAAATGAAAGGGAAACTTTGCCATTCTTTGCTTTTGCTGAGAGGTGCACGGTGCAGAGATTCTGTATAAGAAAATCTGGTGTGTGACTGATATCTGGTGTGTGACTGATATACTTATTAATCTACAAAACAACTTGAAAGGTGAGTTATTTAATTGTGAGGGGATGTATGTAGACTATTTTGATTTTAATCAGACTAATGTATTTCTCCTGCTAAAGTGTAGGGAGTACTTTTTTTCTCTACAATCTTATTGACAGTGTGTGTGCATGTAGAAACCATTCTGTGATAAGCATTTGTGTTTTTCATGTGTTTGCAGACAGATAACTGTGCTGTTTTTATATTTTGGTAGAATTAGAAACCAGTCATTGTTTATGAATTTGTGAAATGAGTTATGTTTCTATACTAAAATGTAATACTCCTTCTAGATGAAGAAATGTGTTTAGGTATAGTGCAAGGGATAGTGTTGTTTGTCTAGAATCAAACAGTGAGTATGTGTGCATTTGGGAACCACTGTGAGAGAAGCTTTTGGTAACATCGTGTATTTGCTGACAGATAACTGTTTTAAAACCTGTCATGTTGTCAAGTTTTAGTAGCATTAGAAGCCAGTCTTTGCTTATGCATTGATAAAATAAGTCATGCTTTCACACTAATGTGCTGTACTTTAATATGTAGATTGTGTGTAGTCTCCTTACCCCTTGCACAGTAGTGAATGAGTTTTTGTAAGCTGCTAGGGATAGTGTTGCTTGTCTAGAAACACACTGTGAGTCTGTGTGCATTTGGGAACCACTGTGAGAGAAGTATTTGGTAACATTGTGTATTTGCTGACAGATAACTGTTTTAAACCCTGTCTTGTTGTCAAGTTTTAGTAGCATTGGAAGGCAGTTTTTGCTTATGCTTTGATTAAATGAGTCAGGCTTTGACACAAAAGTGCAGTCCTGGAATATGTAGATTGTGTGCAGTTTCCTTATCACTTCCACTGTAGTGAATGCGTTTTGGTAAACTCCTAGGGATAGTGGTGCTTGTCTAGAATCACACTGTGAGTCTGTGTGCATTTGGGAACCACTGTGAGAGAAGCATTTGGTAACATCGTGTATTTTGCTGACAGATAACTTTTTTAAAACCTGTCATTGTTGTCAAGTTTTAGTAGCATTAGAAGCCAGTCTTTGCTTATGCGTTGATTAAATGAGTTAGGCTTTGACACAAAAGTGCAGTCCTGAAATATGTAGATTGTGTGCAGTTCCCTTACCACTTCCACAGTAGTGAATGATTTTTGGTAAACTCCTAGGTATAGTGGTTGTTGTCTAGAATCACACTGTGAGTCTGTGTGCATTTGGGAACCACTGTGAGAGAAGTATTTGGTAACATCGTGTATTTTCTGGCAGATAACTCTTTTAAAACCTGTCATGTTGTCAAGTTTTAGTAGCATTAGATGCCAGTCTTTGCTTATGCGTTGATTAAATGAGTCATGTTTGACACTAATGTGCTGTACTTAAATATGTAGATTGTGTGCAGTACCCTTACCTCTTCTAGACTAGTGAATGAGTTTTGGTAAACTCCTAGAATAGTGTTGCTTGTCTAAAATCACGCTGTGAGTCTGCGTGCATTTGGCTAAGGATTGTGATAGAAGCATTTGGTAACATCGTGTATTTGCTGACAGATAACTGTTTTAAAACCGGTCATGTTGTCAAGTTTTAGTAGCTTTAGAAGCCAGTCTTTGCTTATGCATTAATAAAATGAGTCATGCTTTGACACTAATGTGCTATACTTAAATATGTAGATTGTGTGCAGTACCCTTACCTCTTCTAGACTAGTGAATGAGTTTTGGTAAACTCCTAGGATAGTGTTGCTTGTCTAAAATCACACTGTGAGTCTGTGTGCATTTGGGTGAGGATTGTGATAGAAGCATTTGGTAACATTGTGTATTTGCTGACAGATAACTGTTTTAAAACCGGTCATGTTGTCAAGTTTTAGTAGCTTTAGAAGCTATTCTTTGCTTATGCATTGATAAAATGAGTCAGGGTTTTACACTAAAGTGCAGTACCATGTACTATTCTCTTCACTGTGCCAGAACTGAAAATTTAAAAGTTTTACCCAGGCCCTGTCCTAGCAGTAGTCTGATGATTTAGTCAGTTTCCAAGTACTCATGTTGTGAACCATACATTACCACATAGACTGCTTCAAATGTCTATGCAGTATGCATGCAGTCTTCTAACATACTATACACTTGTCTTTCACACCTTCAATTCCCTAGTCAGTGTCCATACAGTCCAGCAAACATCCTGTCACTCCCTTTGCACTCCTCTAGTGACCCATTCAGTACCAAGTACTAATCCATTCACTGTGTCAAAAGCCAACCACTTATAAATTCAGCCAGGCACTCTCCTTGCTGTACTCTAATCATTCTTTCAGTTCCCAAGTACTCATGCAGTGAGCCAGGCCTTAGCACTTAGACTGCTTCAAATGCCTATTCACTATGCATGCAGGCCTCTAACCACCTACACAGTTGTCTTTCACACCTTCAATTCCCCAGTCAGTATTCATACACTTCTAGCAAACACCCTGTTACTCACCCAGTGTGTCTCCTTATAGTACTGTAATCATTCAGTCAGTTAGCATGTAGTCTTTTAGTGAGGTAGGCTTTAGGGCATGAACTGCTTCAAAGTAGTATGCACTATGCATGTAGTGTTTTAATCATCGTCACACTTGTGGTTCAGGGCTATAGTTTCTTAGTCAGTTTTTATATAAAATGTGTTTGTACAGTAATGGAATAGTATAAATTTGAAAGTTATTAATATACATTTATTTGTGATTCTTTTATACAGATAATGTTTTTCAACGTAAAAATAGAGAAATCATGCCAGAAAAAAAAAGAAAAACAAAAGAAACTCAGAAAGGAGCAGGAGCAGGAGTGTTTCTCATCCGTTTGCACTCTTCTCGTGCAAGATTGTTTGGATGAAGGGTCCTTAGGTGTTTCATCATACTTGCCATGCCGTACGAGTATTTCTTGTTAGGATCCCCTCGCGACAGAACTCTTTTGCAAATCTTGCACATGACCAAGGTGGCATTGGTCTTTGTTTGCCCCTCGGGGAAAAGTAAAACATTTCCACACCACTGAAGAAAAACGTTGTGGGCGTGGTGCCTTCTCCAAAAATGTATCATCAGATTCGGTGAATATTTTAAAGCAGCAACATTTACAGTTTTTGGAAGATAAACTTATAAAATGTTGTTAGCCGTAAGCATTTTATATATCTGTGATTTGTATCTTGTGGTATTTTGCTGAGAATAGCATGTTGGTTTTTTTTTAACAATCTTTCTGATTGTTTTTTTTTTGCCTGCTGTTAAGTGATGAGTACGATTGAAATCACTATTTTTAGTGAAATTCAATAGATTCTGAGAACAGCAAAAAAGGCAAACAAATTACTTTGTGGAAATTATGCTGTGTTGTAAAAAAATGTATTATTACATGTTATCATTTTTTTTCCTTTTCTTTCACAGATCCAAATTTTAAAATAAGTAATTTATATGAATTTAGATTGCAATGAAAATCTGAAAAAAATGTATGCCATTTTTTATTCCTATTACCGTGAAGGTAAGTTTAACTAAGTCTCAATATGCAGAATGAGGAGGTCTGCAAGAAGCTACAAAGTTGAAACACGTTTCTAAAATCATTCTGTTTATACCTATGTAGTTTTGAAATCTGACTATAATCAGATATCACGTGACCTGCAAAAAAAGAGATTTGAGGGGTTCATAATATTTCCCATTGTACCTATTGAAGGACCACAATCATTTCAATCATTCTTCTTTGAACATCTTTGTAGACAAAACTCTGTGCTTACCTTCTATCATTCGCAAGGCATTTTAAAACCGGAAATATGTCACTTTTTGTAACATAGTTATTGCGCAATACACTCTTTCATATTTACAAAGAGAGGAAAAGGCACTGTGCACTTTTTATACTCCTTGTAAATACAACCTCATTATGCACACCAGTTTGCAGTGAAAGGGTGTTCTATAAGTGTTGTTGTGCATGATTGCACTGAATACTCATAGAACAAGACACATGTCTAGATTTGTCAGAAATCATAAATCTCGATATGTGTGTGAATGCTGCACCATTCTAAAATTGGTGTAGGAAAGCACAACAAGGAGAATTGTTTTCATTTCTCCACATTTTTATATCTTCAATGCATGCTACAATGCTCAGCATACATTGAAAGAGAAACATTCCTTTTCTGATTGTTTTTGTGCAGGAAGGTGTGTCTTCCTGCACAAAAACAAACAGCACATGACACAGATATCCTTGCACTATGGTGCAAGGGTGCCTGTGTCCCCACATGGCTGCAGTTTAAGCGGCCGTGCAGAGAGAAGCATAGATTTGCAACATATTTATGTACATATGTTGCATCCCTGTGCCTCGGAAGTACTACAGCACACTGCAGTTAAAGAGGTTACTGTGTGATGCTGCAGCACTTCCTCATAGTTCTGCACTTATACATTCACCATACGCTACTAATGCATTCATTCAGTCAATTACATACTACACATACATTCATCTAAACTTTCACACACTAACAAAGAAATTTAGCTCTTTTTTTAAACCAGGAAAGTTAGTTCTTACAAGAACTTTTTTTGTTCTTCTTTTTTGTTTTTTATTTTTTGGGGGGATTTCTGAACAATTTTTTATTTTTTTTGTTTTTTCTGCAAAAAAAAACAAACAAAAAAAACAGGAGTATCCAAACAATGAATTTCAGGGAACAATAAAATAAAAAATAAAAAACCTAGCAAATGTGACTTTCTTGTCGGCGGCAGATCAGATCGATCGACTGCTCACCGTAGCACAAAGTCGCATTGCACTTAGTGCAGAGCACTTTTAAAAACTGAAATTGAGGACGGATGTCCAAATTTTGGGCTGATGGATGCACTCTTGAAGTGCTTGGCTGCGATGAGGTGGAAGGCGCAGGAGCAGGAGTGTTTCTCATCCGTTTGCACTCTTCTCGTGCAAGATTGTTTGGATGAAGGGTCCTTAGGTGCTTCATCATACTAGCCGTGCTGCACGAGTAGTTCTTGTTAGGATCCCCTCGCGACAGCACTCTTTTGCAAATCTTGCATGTGACCAAGCTGGCATTGGTCTTATTCTGCTCCTCGGGAAAAGTAAAAAATGTCCACACCACTGAAGGAAAACGTTCTTTGCGTGGTGCCTCCTCCAAAAATTCATCCTCAGATGTATGAGGAGATGCAGGTGATGCCTGCTGCCCTGAAGCCATTTTTATTTGAAAAAAGTTAGAGCCAAGTGTAAACTTAGACTAAAAAAATCTTCTTCTCTGCAAAGAGATGCTCCTCCAAAGAAAGTCAAAGAAGAATGATTGAATTGGGTGGGGTCTTTCAATAGTTAGAAGAGGAAGTGTAATGAACCAATCAAATCTCTTTTTTTGCAGGTCACATGGGATCCGCGCACCCTGCGCATGCGCATCACGCACCCAGCACGTATCCGCGAAATTGAATTAAAAAAAATTATAGGATTAGATGTAAAATATATTAGTTTTAAGACTAGTTTAGAATTTGTCTTCAATTAATATTCACATGAAATACATATATATATATATGTTTTTTTAAATGTTAAATATTTCGCGGGATCTGCGCACCTACCGCGTCATAGACGCAGATGACACATCGCGGAAGCGCGTAAACGTCGCGTTACGTACATCGAACGTGTCGCGTATAGTCTGGGAGTCGCGTACCAGTCGCATTGCCATCGCGCACTAAACACGTACCCAACGCATACCATGCGCGAATGCTATCACGTAGGGATCGAGAACGGTGCGCATAGGGTGCGCGGATCCAAAAACATGGAAAAAATATATATAAAATAAAGTTTTGAACATATAGTTAAAGAAATATTTTTTAAAATATAAAAAATATGTTTGAAAAACCCAATAAAAACAAATATTATTTTTTAATTTTTAAAAGAATTCATTAAAAAAATAAATTTAAAAATGGTGATAAAAAAGACTTTCAAAAAAACATAATTAATGAAATTGTCACACTGAATTTGAAAAATATAGAAATCCAATGAAAATCATTAAACATGATATCTTTAGAGATAAGTTATAGATAGAAATTAGCATTTAAAAAACCTTTGAAATTCACTGAAAAAACCATAGGTTTCATGCACGTTATAGTTAGGAATTGGCATTTAAAAAACCTTTGAAATTCACTGAAAAAAACAAAGGTTTCAGGGGCGTTATAGTAAGGAATTGGCATTTAAAAAACCTTAGAAATTCACTAAAAAAACATAGGTTTCAGGGGCGTTATAGTTAGCTGGACATTTCCCTCGTACAAAACCCTAGAAATTCCCCTGTTATAGTTAGTTCAGCTAACTATAACTCGCGCCCCCGCAATGCACTGCTGATGACGTCACATATTACATCACTCATGACATGGTCAGTGACATCACACATGACATTACTGATGACATCTCAAATGACATCACTGATGACATCATCCGCGTGATAAATTAGTGCATCTTCTCACACTCTCATATAACCTTTGATACACCGACTCAAAATTTCAGACGGCCTTTCTCAAAACCATAGATACTCCAATACCAATAACTACATATCCACTCTTTGACTCTTAGGTCTACATACATCTCCACTCACTCACCTGTACAGTCACTCCGTACAAGACTATCATATGCATTTATACACCTATATAGACACTCACACACCACCAATCATCCATTGAGGTACTGACACACCTAGTCAGTCATGCAAATAATTAAATGAATACATTCATGCTACAGGGGTTCCCCTCGTTGTATTGGTTTATGCAAATAATTAAACACAGTCCAATTTACTCACCTATAGAGTTAAACACACTCAAGTTCACTTACTCATAAAAATACTAACAAATTCTGACGCTCTTATACAATTACTAATACAAGCACACACTCATCCATACAGCCACTCCCGCAATCACACACTCTCACATATAGATAGTTATATACTCTTACACACATATACACTGCGTTTCACATATGTAGTTACTGACACATGTACAACTGAGATATACATTCAATCACTAACACACCCATACATACACTCACCCAACCATACAGTCCATCACAATTGCACTCTTAAAACCATGCACCCACTGAATCACCCTCTCACACATCTATGCACAGAGTCACACACACCCTACCCACTCAAACACTCAGGCACCCATACAGATACTCAGACAACCAATCAATAACCCATATAGACACTCATAAAGCTATTCACAAAACCATGCAGCCACTTATACACCAACACACAGACACATACATACATTCACACAGTTTAGTCACTAGTCTGCAGTAAGATACACTTAATGACTCACTTTTTTTAAACATTTTTATTAAATTTTTCCATCAGCGCAGTGAAACCAACAACAGGGAAAAATAAAGGACTCAATCTTCGGTGTACATATCAGGAGAAATCCGTACTTCCCGCGCTTCCTCCCTAATACCCCAACCCTCCACCCTCTTTACCCCCACCCCCCCCCGTCAGTGTGCCCGCGTCAACCCCTCCTGCACTTCTGCTGGGAGGGACCCGGGGTCCGGGAAATCCGAGCCTAGGGTAATCAAAAGAACCTGTCCACTGTTCTCAAGAGACCGGAGACACCCCCCCCCGCCCCCCACCCAGATCCCAGCCACCCACCACGACTATTCGGCAGTTACCAATACATTGTGCAAACGCTGAGTCCTCCACCTGTGTTCCTAAATGGCCCTATCCAGGGCGGTCTCCCCAGTCGCCCCAGGGGGCCCCACCCCGGGTTCCACACTCCTATCCCCGTCCACAGGATCCCTATCCTCCTCATTCAACTCCTCCAAGGATCTAAGCCCTTCCACCAGTACACTTAATGACTCACTTATAGAGTCAGTTACGCACCTAGAAAATCACCCATTCACACACTTATACACCAACTCATTCTTCCATAGGCCTTTCACTATAAATATATAAAACATATTTAAACTTTTCAGAAAAACACACATTCACTGGATGATGTCATCAGTGATGTCATCAGTGATGTCATTTCAGATGTCATCAGTGATGTCATCAGTGATGTCACTGACCATGTCATGAGTGATGTAATATGTGACATCATCAGCAGTGCATTGCGGGGGCGCGAGTTATAGTTAGCTGAACTAACTATAACTGGGGAATTTCTAGGGTTTTGTACGAGGGAAATGTCCAGCTAACTATAACGCCCCTGAAACCTATGTTTTTTTTAGTGAATATATATATATATATATATAAAGTGCGAGAACTCCCACAACCTCCGAACAGACGGCGAAGAAGGAGAGACGAACCACAGGTATCTTCAGGCAAGAGTGTTTATTCGACCATTACCACCATTTCTCAGCAACACATGACGCGTTTCGGGCTCAAAAGCCCTTGTTCACATGCGGAGACAGATTGCACTGAATGATTTTTATATGCTGCAAAGTGTACACCCTCTTCCAGGTCACATGATACTAGACCTGGAAAACAGACTTCGTATAGTACTCTAAAAGACATGGAATTCACATTGCAGGATAGTTCTGAAAACATGACACCATTTACAATGAATATTGTTGATATTGGCTGCAATGTGAAATACGGAAATATAATGGAAATATAATGATAGATACTAGCATAGGCAGCTAGCATAGAGCTAATACACATGGCTGAGCTTGTATGTGAATAAGTGTTGGTATATATATATATATTCACTGAAAAAACCATAGGTTTCACACATGTTATAGTTAGCTGGACATTTTACTGATAAAAAACCAATGAAATTCCCCCGTTATAGTTACTGTAGGCAACTATAACTCACGCGACCGTAATCCTCTGCTGATGCTAATACTGTATTTAGACACTTATTTGCCCATGTCTTCTTCCATTAAATTTTAGCTATACATATATTACAAATATTTTTTTTTCATAAAGACACATATGTCATCAGCAGAGGATTACGGTCGCGTGAGTTATAGTTGCCTACAGTAACTATAACGGGGGAATTTCATTGGTTTTTTATCAGTAAAATGTCCAGCTAACTATAACATGTGTGAAACCTATGGTTTTTTCAGTGAATTTGCAAGGTTTTTTAAATGCTAATTCCTAACTATAACGTGTGTGAAACCTATGGTTTTTTCAGTGAATTTGTACGTTTTTTTAAATGCTAAGTTACTTTACGCCATTTGTGGCGTGCGCGCCCACTTAACGCAGTTCGTTCCGTGCGCGCACCGTGCGCTTCGCGCACCGTGCGCGCACAGTGAGCACGCGGTGCGCTTTGCGCACCGCGTGCCCACGTTACGCTAGATGGGCCATGAACGCACGATGCGCTTCGCGCACCGTGCGCACATGGAGGACATATGATGAGCATCGTTGTGACAGGTAAAATATATGTTTTGTTTTGCTGTAATAAGCCATGTACAAATGGTGCCCTACGGACACCATTTGCACACGGGGTGGGGAGAATGTGGATATTTTTTTATTTTTATTATTATTTATTACCGTACGCGTGAATTCCATGTCTTTTAGAGTACTATACGAAGTCTGTTTTCCAGGTCTAGTATCATGTGACCTGGAAGAGGGTGTACACTTTGCAGCATATAAAAATCATTCAGTGCAATCTGTCTCCGCATGTGAACAAGGGCTTTTGAGCCCGAAACGCGTCATGTGTTGCTGAGAAATGGTCGTAATGGTCGAATAAACACTCTTGCCTGAAGATACCTGTGGTTCGTCTCTCCTTCTTCGCCGTCTGTTCGGAGGTTGTGGGAGTTCTCGCACTTTATATATATATATATATATATATTCACTAAAAAAAAACATAGGTTTCAGGGGCGTTATAGTTAGCTGGACATTTCCCTCGTACGGTACGGTAAGCGTAATCGGCGAAATTTTCGAAAAAATTAAAATTGCCTTTTTTCACTTGGGGGATCGTTGGGGACTCCCTCGACATGGCTAGGTGCTTGGGAGCTGTCTAAACAGCCCCTTTACATGTTTTTGCACTTTGTTTTTCAACCCCCTGTCAGAGTGCGAGAGAGAAAATGGCGGCCGCCGCTTCC
The DNA here is from genome assembly GCF_964204655.1 of Triturus cristatus. Taxonomy (NCBI): domain Eukaryota; kingdom Metazoa; phylum Chordata; class Amphibia; order Caudata; family Salamandridae; genus Triturus; species Triturus cristatus. Next base: position 896,747,143 of record NC_140593.1, read on the forward strand.
TGGTTTCGACCGATTCGAATGTTTACTAAGATCTAACGGCCAATCAGAATCGCGCTCGCGCACGTCACCGTACGCGTACGGTAAGCGCACGGTAAGCGCACCGTAAGCTGGCTCAGATATATATATTGATTTAAAGGCTATTTTCTCAGAATCTACTGAACAGATTTACACCAAACCTACAAAAGGCACTTCCTTGACCTGAGGACTACCTCTCTGCCAAATTTCATTAAATTCTGTTCAGCCGTTCGGGCTGTAGCTCTGTCTAAAGGTCCTATGGAAAAATGCATGGGAAAAACGCGTTTTGGGACCCCCCTTTTATCTCAGCCCCCGCTTGACGAATCCCTCCGAGACTTTCAGGGTAGGAGCGGAGCTCAACGCCCCACCTATTTTGAAAATTTTGCGAGGATTCGTCGACCGGCGCCAAAGTTATTCAAAATAGAATGTTGCGGATTTCCTATGGTAAGAGGGTCCTAACTATAACTATCTACTGGCGACCGCCAGTAGATAATATATATATATATATATATATATATATTTCAAACCAAGAGTGCCCTAAGCTGCAAGTGAGGCTGAGGATCTGAAATGTCCAGAACCGTGTCAGCGCAGCATTCTACATGCAAAACTAGCCCGTTTTTCCACTCTGCAAAATCCTACTAAGGACTTTAAAAATGCTTAATTAATTAAATGCGCATCAACCTACTAAAGGGAACTAAATGTCCCATCATGCATTTCAAATATCTGCACTTGGCAACGCCCACTGAGGGTTTGAACTTTTGAATAAATAACACCGGAAATGATGGGAGCCTGTGATGCGTTTTTAAAAGCAGCCCATGAAGAAGAGGCCTTGAGCCTTGAAACGCGTTGGCATTGTACTTTTTATTTGGAGTTTGAAAAGCGAGCAGCATCTTACAGCTGAAAGGCGAGAACGCTGGGAGTGCTCTCCCGATGCTTGAGGGCACTTGGTGGAACATATATATATATATATATATATATATATATATATATATATATATATATATATATATATATAAATATATATATATATATATATTCACTGAAAAAACCAGAGGTTTCACACATGTTATAGTTAGCTGGACATTTCACTCGTACAAAACCATTGAAATTCCCCCGTTATAGTTAGTTCAGCTAACTATGACTCGCGCGCCCGCAATCCACTGCTGATGACGTCACATATTACATCACTCATGACATGGTCAGTGACATCACTCATGACATCACTGATGACATCTCAAATGACATCACTGATGACATCACTGATGACGTCATCCATGTGATAAATTACCACATCTTCTCACACCCTAATATAACCTTTGATACACCGAGTCAAAATTTAAGAGTTCCATTCTCAAAACCATACATACTGCAATACCAATAACTACATACCCACTTATTAACTCTTAGGTCTACATACACCTCCACTCACTCACCTGTACAGTCACTCATACTTACAGTCACTCCATACAAAACTATCATATGCATTTATACACTTATATAGACACTCACACACTAACAAGTATCCATAGAGCTACTCTTACACCTACTCAGTCATGCAAATAATCACACTCCCATTTACTCACCTATGCGGTTATACACACTCAAGTTCACTTACTCATAAAAATAGTATCACATTCTTACACTCTTATAGAATCATTGATACAAGCACACACTCATCCATACAGTCACTCTCACAATCACACACTCTCACATTTACCCACTTATATAGTCTTACACGCATATATTCTGCCTTTCACATATGTAGTTAGTCACAAATGTACCACTGAGATATGCATTCAATCCCTAACACACCCATACATACACTCACTCAACCATACAGTCCATCACAGATGCAGTCTTAAAACCATGCACCCATAGAATCACCCACTCACACATCTATGCATAGAGTCACACACACCCTACCCACACAAACACTCAGGAACCCATACAGATACTGAGACAAGCAATCAATAACTCATATAGACACTTATATAGGTGTTCACAAAACCATGCCGCCACTTATACACCAACATACAGACACATACAAACATTTACACAGTTTAGTCACTAGTCTGCAGTAAGATACATTTAATGACTCAGTTATAGAGTCAGTTACGCACCACAGAAAATCATCCATTTACACACTTGTACACCCACTCATTCTTCAACAGGCCTTTCCCTATATATATTAAACATATTAAAATTGTTCAGAAACACATACTCAATGGATGATGTCATCAGTGATGTCATGAGTGATGTCATTTGAGATGTCATCAGTGATGTCATGAGTGATATCACTGACCATGTCATGAGTGATGTAATATGTGACGTCATCAGCAGTGGATTGCGGGCGCGCGAGTTATAGTTAGCTGAACTAACTATAACGGGGGAATTTCAATGGTTTTGTACGAGTGAAATGTCCAGCTAACTATAACATGTGTGAAACCTCTGTTTTTTTCAGTGAATTTGCAAGGTTTTTTAAATGCTAATTCCTAACTATAACGTGTGTGAAACCTATGTTTTTTTCAGTGAATATATATATATATTTTTTTTTTAGTAACTTTAGTAACTGTTTCATAGTGCACATACAATAAAGTCTATGTCCCATATCTTCAAACCCCCCATAGTTTATCAGAATATATAGCATGAAACTGTTCCACAGTCATCTATAGAACACCCCTTGACACAGTGAACCCGATATTAATTGCCACACCCGACTCACATCTCCTCCAAACCTGCTTCTCCCCCGAATGACTCTGCATTGGTTGAGGCGTCGACCAGGCCATCAAATCATCCGTCACTTTGAAAGATGCTGCACCCGAGTCACTAAACAGTAGCACTCAGTATCCGAGCGAGCCAGGCCACCCTGTTCGTAAGGCAATTTGACAGAAGGCAATTTGACAGTAGGCAGTTTAATCCGACACCTTGATCCGACATAAATCATTGAGGAGCTCACGCTATCCAGCTTGGTGAACTGCACCCTTGATACACGACACATCCTGCCCTGTAAGGTGCCACTATACCAGAGACAACAGCGGAGTGATCCAACCACTAATGGATCTGCGAATACCTCCTCCTACTCTACCCATGTTCACTGAAATGCGATCTTGGACATTGGACTCTTGCTTTTTACCATCTTTAAAGGTATTTCTTTCCCCTGCATGTTGGTAATGTTATTTGTGCGAGACTGTAACTTTATATTGCCCACCACGTTTTACTGTTTGCAGTACAAGATTTAAAAAAATAAAAATAAAAAATAGGAAAACAAGACTAAGTCCACAGTCTTGCATGTGGCAACAGCAAGTGTAAGTCAGGTCGAGGCAGCCATCAGGAGTTTTCTTGTTCCCGTCCATCATGGTACAACTTTCCACTAGCATGTCCATTTTAAGGCTTAGCAGACGCAGACAGGCTGTTTGAAAGGAGACAGCCTGGTTGAAATAAGCGGGTGCAACTGAAGAGCATGGGAGTGGTCTGGGCCATTTAAGCCTCATCTTACACTCTGTGTATCCGGTTTGCCTCAGTCCGACGCAGAATCTGTCTGACAGCTCTCCCAACGCTATTTTATAATATTCTGAGATTCTGTTATGTTTCATCAGATAGCCATATCGGCATGGCCTTCTTCATTTTTATCAATCAGTGAGACTATGGTGGGCTACACAGAGCAATGCCATTCTTACAGAACCAGACCAACACAAATTAAATCTCTGACAACAATTCCTCTGTGCACACAGACTCATGGTGTGATTCTAGGCAGAAAACAGTATTCCTTAACTTCTAGAGAAGACATACTCCATAATATCTTACAAGTTCAAGGCACTTAAATATCTTCCTTATCTTAAAATATAAAACACAACTTTAAAAGTGGAAGGAAAATGTTCCATGTTAATTTCAAATGTGTTAGCATTTGCCTCTTATTTGTGAGAAAGTGATTTCTGCTGAATGCTAACCATCACAGTTCAAGAAAACAAACTGCCCCTTTCCTGCGAGTGCAAGGCTCACAGAGCAAGAGCAACACAAATTAAATCTCTGATAACAATTCCTGTGTGCACACTGTCTCATGGTGTGATTCTAGGCAGAAAACAGTATTCCTGGGTGATACCAGTACACCTTAACTTATGGTGAAGACATACTCAATAATATCTTACAAGTTCAAGACAGTTAAATATCTCCCAAAACACAAAATGTGAAAAACGACTTTAAAAGAAGAATCACATTTCTATTATTTATATCAAAATGCACCACATACATTCCCTCTCAAATTCATAACTCACCTTTAAAAGTAGTTAGTTCAGAAAGAAATGTGGCACTCAAACAGCAGATTATCACAGCAACAATCTCTGAGCTGTACACCTCTCTCCTCTCACCAGAACCAGTTAATGGCAATGTTTCCCTCTCTTTTTTCACACATATACATGTTAACTCCAAATCACAGTGCTTCCCACATTTTTTTCAAATTGAAACACACATTTCTATTGGTTGCAAATTTCAACCCTTTCCAAATGATCCCTTCCCCCAACATGACTTCTGCCTGCTACCATAGCAACAGGTCATGGAACACTGGTGTGAGCAGAGAGGTCATAAGTTCAACACACAATGTTTCTAATCCTTAGAGCAAGAGTGCTTGACTTTTCAAACCTAACAGCAAATCCAAAGTAATGTTCTGTGGGTACACATTTTTCTGAGCCAATACAAAACATGCTTGTAAAAATCTAAACATACAGCCTAGTTTTAACTGTAAAATGGTTTGAATCAGCCAATCAGTTCTTTACAAAAAAAAAAAAAGTATGTTAGCCTCCATTTTACAACTATCTTTTGTTTCATATTGCCATTCTACTGAAAGACACCTTCTGAGTGCATCCAGATCTTCTTGAAAGATGTTCACAGTGTGGATTGTAGGTCATAGCTATGTCTTCTGGAGTGAAAAGTTTGCAGAAAAAAGAGGTATTGTGAAAGACCTTGCTTTGCCAAAAGTAGACATTAAATGGATTGGTCAGAGAGGGTTAAAGTGGCACCAATTAATGCCTTTGGTGAAAACCTTTCTACATCTCCCACAGCCTAGCCTTATTATTGTGCACTGTGGTGGAAATGACCTAGGCACTTTAACTGGGGTAGGTCTGGAAATGCTTGTTAAGGACACCTTTGTGCAATTGATGTCACTTTTTCCACAAACTGCCTTTGTATATTCTAATATATGCCAAAGGCAAAAGTGGAACTGGTCCAACCAATTTTGTCCGCAGATTGACAAAGCAGGAAAGCACGTCAATAAGTCTGTTTCTGCTTTCCTCAGAGACTATGGTATGGGTTCTATATACCACAACAACTTGCGTTACAACATGCAAGACATTTATAGAGGAGACGGTGTACATTTCATTGATGAAGGGAACAGAGTCTTCCTCTTGAACTTTCGACTCTGCATCGGTACTTACTTGTAGGTACCAAAAAAACACTTCATAAACACAATGGCTCTTTTTAGAGCCCCCTAACATCTAAACATTTAATTTTGATTTTTAATTCTATTTTTTTTTTTTTTACCGCCGTACGCGTACCTTACGCACACAGTACGCGTACCCCGCGATTTTTTAAAAACAAATAAAAATGTATTTTTCACACTTCTGGGTCCTTCTTGGACCCCCTGACAAAGGCTAGAGGGTCTGCAACTCTCTACCTTGCCCCCTTTTCACGTTCTTCATCTTTGTTTTTCCTTGCTAGACACACAAAATGGCGGCCGACACTTCCTGATTTTGACTGACTGGAATGTAACCACCAATCAGAATTACGCTTGCGCACGGCAGCGTGCACGTACGGTACGCGTACGGTACGCGTACGGTGCGCGGCTATAGATATGTATGTACATTTAACTGCAATTTTCTCAGGAACTACTGAACAGATTGACTCCAGATATTCAAAAGGCACATCCCTGACCTGAGGACTTTCTCTTTGCCAAATTTCAAATAATTCTGTTCAGCCGTTCGGGCTGTACCTTGGACTAAAGGTCCGTATGGAAAAATGCATGGGGAAAACGCGTTTTGGGACCCCCCTTTTTTCTCGGCCCCGGCTTGACGAATCCCCCCGAGACTTTTGGGTACGAGCGGAGCGGAGCGCCCCACCTATTTTGAAAATTTCACAAGGATTCGTCAACCGGCGCAAAGTTATTCAAAATAGAATTTTCAGATTTCCTATGGAAACACGGTCCTATATATATATATATATATATATATATGTATATATATATATATATATATATATATACACACGCAGGTTGAGCTCCTTCCGTCTTCCCTACGCAAGCCTGACATCAGTATTCCCAAAAAGTTAAATTACAGCGACCACTCAGAGTTCTTATCAATACCAGAAAGTTGTTTTATTCCAGGTAACGCGTTTCACTTGCACAGCAAGCTTGGTCACACATTGGATTGTGGGTCTTGCCTCGCAATACATACGAAGTATGGAAACAAAAGAGGGGACAACCAAATACGTTTCCAAATGGGTCTACTTGGCATCCATTTTGTAACGTGCAATTGCTAGTACACACAATTATTAAATATTCATACAGCGGTGCCCTGAGTGGGGTTCATATATCCACATGCACAAATTTAAAGCGTTTTATGGTCAGAAGCAGAACATATGGAAAAGATTTGTATCCACGTTTAGATAGGGTAACACTATTATTGTTTCTTAAGTGTTCATTTTTGCCGGGCATTAAGGGGTGCATACCTGTATTCAATTCATACAGGGGTACCCTCTTTGGGATTACTGCATCCTCGTAATTGTTCGCTAAATACATACACCATTACGTATTTCAAAACAGTACATTTTCGGAGCCGGACCTTAAACAGATGAATCTGGCAAGTTAGTAAAAATATGTATTCCGAACAGTGCATTAAGAAAAACAAAGTGTTGAGCAAAAATGCCCACGTACCGCTAGTTTAGAAGAATCAGGTACGTCCACAAGGGTCATATGCCATGGACTAGACGTTTAGACTTAAAATGCAGTCAAACGTATACATATAAGAATGGGCCCTGGCATGGGAGATTATACTAACCTCTTATTTTAAGTTTATATGAGTGCCTGCACATAAACGGTAATGTATCTCAAATGCTTACGGCTTAGTGCCCTTTTTAGTGGTCAGGCTGATCAAAAACGGTGCTGGCATAGGAGCTATGAGTAGCCTCGTAATTTTATATATTAGTGGGCTGCAAAATTGCGGTAACTAAACTGCTTTCGGCATAGTGTCCTAGTGATCAGGCTAAAAACAGCATTGTCTACGAGCCTTAATTCTGCTTCTATTGAAGTATTAAGGTAACTACACTCCAGGTATCCTATCTCCTAAGTATTATGGTCACAACCTCTACCAACAGCTAGTAGTCCACATATAGTTTGTTTATATATAAAGTGAAAGCGATAAATAAGATAGTAGTCAATTTTCTAAATTAGACCCAGTGTACAAAGAGATAGTTAAATTATGGCAACAAATCTTTTATCCATCTGGTCTGACCCTCCACCGTGATGTCTGAAGAAAAGATTTGAACGTTGAAGCTGGTCCTCTAAGACGGCCCCTTCATTTTCTCCTGTGGAAAAAAAAAAGAAATATATTCATGAGATATTCTCATAATGTCGATTAAGATCCACTACCGGTCAGAAACCAATTATATAGAAAAGTGGATAGCATACTGTCTAGAATGTTATATACATTTAAAGCTAAATTACAACAACGATAAAAACAGTAAATTTATTCATGAAGGTGGATGCTCATTTCTTCGTCCTGGTTAAGCCCATCTGGGCTTTTCGTTTTAAATCAATTATATGCCAGGATTCTTTCTTACGTAACTGTAAAACTCTATTCCCTCCCCTATGTGTTTACTCAATCTACTCTATTGCAAAGAAAGTTAGGAGGGAATTTGTTAGAGAGATGGTACTCAGCGAAATGTCTGGTCACTGGGTAATAGGGGTCCGTCCATATTGCTAATGACCCTGTTATGCTCCAGCACTCTTTTCTTGGTGGCTAGTGTGGTGCTGCCTACATATCTCTTTTTGCAGGGACATTCTAAAATGGAGATGGTGAATGTGGTACCACATGTCAGGAATTGCTTAATGCTCTTTTCACCTGTAGGTGTATCATAGGATTTTCTCATCGTTACTGTTCCTGCAGGCCTTGCAGTGACCGCAGGGAAAAAACCCTTTCAGGTCAATCTTTGTGTTCAAACGTGTGTTGGTAATGTCCCCTTTCACCAGAAATTCCCTGAGATTTCTTCCCTTTCTGTATGTTATACATGGTCTCTTTTGTATAGTTTGACCTATGATAGGGTCACTTGAAACTGTGATTGAATTATTTTGTATCTTAACTACTACATCAAGGAAGGTGATCTGTGACCTGCTCATGTTGTACGTAAGATTGAGGTTGAAGGTGTTGGTATTGAGTTCAGTAATCATGTTCTTTGCACTCTCTTCGCTACCTTTCTACACCACAAACAGGTCGTCGATATACCTGTACCATTTGATCACCTTACCGTTATCTGATTTCAGGTTAAGTTTTTGTTAAACCTCCCCTTCCTCCTCTTCCAATACCCCCAGGAACAGATTGGCAAAGCATGTGCCGATAGCAGTGCCGAGGTCTTGTTTGTACATTGTGCCATCAAAAATGAACATGTTATTGAGAAGACAAAATCTCATAAATTGTAACATTTTAGTGTGTTCTAAGTAACATAGTCACCAGTTCTCAAGAAAGTATTGGCAGCATTGTATCCCAAGTGAGTGACCGATAATCGAGTAGAGAGAGTTCACATCCATAGTAATCATAAGGTAGTCTTCTTCCCAGGAGGTGTTACTGATTTTGCCCAGGAAGTCTTTGGTGTCCCTTATGTATGAGGGGAGTTTTTACACATAGTCTCGCAATAAATGATCAGTGTATTTTGAAATATGTTCTGAGACACATCCTAACAAGGATACGATAGGTCTACTTGGTGGTGTGTTGGAGTTCTTGTGGACCTTCGGTAGTAGATAAAAGATAGGGGTTTTCGGATGGTCTCATTTCAAATAGCAATATTCTTCCCATCAAAGGATAACTTTCTCTTTCTATTCAGTGAGCATGTTCCAGATATTTACAATGCTTGCATTGTATTCCTGTACATTGGTTTTCATGTAAAATCTGGTATCTTCCAATTGTCTTTTTGCTTCGGTAATGTATGCAGATCTATCCCAAAGTACAATGTTTCCCCCCTTGTCGGCAGGGCGGATAATTATGTGTTCATCTTCTGACAGAGAATTGATTATTTTCCACTGTTCTTTCATGAAGTTTGAGGGTGTGTACTTACGTTTTTGTTTACGAAGTTGTATCAGTTCTTTGGTTACTGTCTCGTGGAATGCATGGATATTGTCGTGAGGCATAGTTGGTAGGAAAATGGATTTCGGTTTGAAGCTGGTGTTTGCCGGTTGGTCAGTTCTATAGTTGGTTCCTTCATCTGTAGGATCTAGGCCTGCTTCTTGAATAAGATCTTCCATCGTCTGTAATGTCCCCTGTCTTTGATGCTAACAAAGGCATCCTGTTCATTCATGTTCATTTCAATCGGGTGATGTTTTACTCTGTCTTTCAAAGTGTTGCCATTTTTTTAATTTGACCTTTCTAACAAATTTAAAAATGTCCACCCTGGTCTCCGGATAATTGAAGGAGTTAGTGGGGCAAAAAGAAAGGCCTAAACACAGGATACGTTTCTCCTGCCTAGATAGTGGTCTATATGATAAATTATTGATTTTTTTATTTACCATGTCGTCATACATCACTTGGGTGTCCTCTGGCTCCTTTGTCAGGTTCCCATAAGCCTTTGTCCTCTTCCTCTGCCTCTCTTGCTTTCTCTGTCGCTGTCGCTTCCTTCTCCTCCAGTTTCTGCCTGTTTTTTTCCGAGTCCTCGACCTCGTCCCCGACCTCTCCCTCTTGTCGTTATTGGTTGTGTTCTCATCGGTTTCTCCTTCCTTATTCGAAGGAGACGATACTCGTCTAAAAAAGTAGTAGGTTGATTTCTGTTCGCGATCCTTCTTGTATTTGAGGGTGTACTACTTCCGCATTGCTACTGGTTTTGGAATCAGTTCCACTAGCGTTCTCAGTTTCACTCTCAAGAGGTTCTCCTTGAGACAGCTTCTCATATAGGTGGTCGTATTTGTGAGAATACGTAAGAATTCTGCCGCTCTCGTAATCTACCCAGTCGCGATGTAATTTGCGCTGCTTTCTCGCTTTTATATCTTCTTCATGGGTTTTCAATCGCAGTCTCAGATCATTGGTGAAGTTTTTTATTATATCTTTGTGGATTTTGAGTTCATCCTCCGATGATTTAAGTTCTTGTAGAAGTGTCTCCCTATCTTCCCATGCGTATTTCACGAGACTGGTCAGCATCTGTTTGGAACTTTTGCCAGAATTCTCTGCCCATTCTTCCAGCATCCTCGGATTTGGGGATTCGTAAGAGGGAGTGGTATAGATACGCAGTTTTCTGAGCACCATATCTTTATCGATGTCATCTTGTAGTGATATGGCTTCCCACCACTTAGATGTTTCTGATTTCTTTATCTTTTCCAACCTTCGAAATTTGTCCTGTAAAGTCGTGTTTTTAGCTTTTGATTCAACTTTTAGTTGTTGACCTCTGTTGGGTGCCCTCACAAAAAGACTCAGGGCTGCTGCCCTGCTTTCTGATTCCTCCTCCATATTCTAGGGGTCTAGGTCAGTATGCCTATACCACTGGGTATATAATGAAAAACTTAATGTGGACTGCGAATCCTCTGGATAATGTCTGGTAATTGTAACTCCCCCTCACATATGTGTGGGTTCCTGCTGCTACTGTATCACAGTTATTACAGCATGCTACATTAGATTGTACGATCTTGCTGTCTGTATCTGTAATATTACCCATGGGGTGACAGATTTGTGCACCAAACAATTCTACAAATGTTCTTGATTTGGTAATGCTAACACTCGAGTTCCTCTGTAATTGTCTTAGTTGGTGATTGTTGCCCTAGATGAGGGATGGGAAAAACACATGTAGCACCGCACGGTTCAGTAACGGGTTTATTATCTTTCTCTATGATTAGAAAGCCGCAGAGGCACAGAACTGTTCGCTGCCTCGTTGCGGTCACAGTGGACCCTTAAATGTACTGGTTTGTGATGTCGGAAGCCCACTGGAGGGTTTATCATTAATTATGGAAATCGGCAAAGTGGAACAAACCCACTGGAGGGTTGGAATTATGAAAATAGCACTACGAATCCCAGAGTGGATGGCGTAAAATAAACTCACCTGTGTCATTCCACTGGAGGGATACAAAATTGCCGTACCTTGCTAATGTCCCGCGATGCCTGAAATGCCTGTGATCAAGAGCCAGGAGGCTTAAAACGCGTTAGGCAATGTGAAACTCTGTACATTATGGGCCAGTTTTGCTCCTGCAAAATATAAAACTTGGAAAAGAGGTCCGCAGTGGTGTGCTCTTTCGTTCTTTGGACAAACTTTGGAAACACACACATATATATATATATATATATACAAATATATATATACAAATATATATATATATGAATTTTCACAGTCCTGTTCAGCCCGGGATCCCCCAAGAAACAGGTACGGACCACAGCGTATTTGTAAAGTTCTTAAGTGCGATTTATTGCGTCCAATTCAGCAGCATTTTCCAGCATTACGCGTTTCGACAGTGAAACACTGTCTTGATCACATGACATGCTCAGGGCCAATCCGCAATATATACTAGTGAAAATAGTGAAAAAAGACCTATTGCACAAAGCCTGTACTATAGAAATAGAAGAAATACTTCTACTTATCTCATATAAATACTAATGTTTCAAATAACACCTTACAATGTGCAAAATTGCAAATACAAATAAATATGTGAAATAAAGTGCAAGTGCAAAAAATCATAATAATATTCACCAGTTATTAAAACAGCATAACTGTTACAAAATAATCAGCATGAGAAGCCTGTGCGATGCTTTTCCTCCATATGGCATATCCAGATACCATGTGTATATACAGTACAATTCTTTTCTTAACCCTCCCTGTGGGAGTTGAGCAAATAAGGTCCTTGTAACTTTTTACTTATCTCCGGTTCCCCAGATAATTAGCAAGTGCTAAAATACAATGCATTCATTGGGAGAAGTCCGGCAAAATAAGGGACACAGTGTCAAAAGGATGATAAATAAGAACAAGTCTCAAATATTTCAACAATAAATTGAAAATACCTTTCTAAAATCAACCTCAAATACATATTCCCGGCTCCTGTCCCGTTAAAAGACTGGTAAGATCAGAGGTAAAAAAACTGAATTCTCCAGCTAAAAACCCATGATAAACCCCGGATTAAAAGACCATGGAATAAAAGAGGGAGTATCTAAAAGAAGGGTTGAATACAGATACAGTTTACGTTATTCACACACAGTGTATAGTTATAGAAAATGGTGCAGTTCTTCTCCATTGTTCAGACCATTGGACATTTTGGTGTCGAGAGTTAATATGTAGTGTGACTCTAGTTGTCTGAGTTTCTTTTCCCTGTTGCCTCCCCTGATTGATCTAGGCACTGTGTCAATAACATAATAACTAAGTTCTTTTAAGTTATTCTTATGCACATGTTTAAAGTGTCTAGCCACCGGGTAACTGGGATCCGAGTTCACTATGGCTCTCAAATGTTGTAGAATGCGGTTAAAAGCTTGCAATTTGGTGCTGCCCACGTATCTTAATTTGCAAGAACATTCTAAAACGTAGACCCCGAATTCTGTACGACAAGTTAGCATTTTGGTGATCTTCATAGGATTTGGATCGAATGCTGTAGTTATCTCACTTATGTTTCTACCAAATTTGCAAGCTCTGCATGAGCTACACTTCAAAAAGCCCATTCTCTTCGATAACCAGTTAGATGTACCTATGACCTCTGGACTAGATCTAACCAGTGCATCCCTCATTGAGGGAGCACGTCTAAAGCTAATATTAGGTCATTCAGGCACCATTTGAGACATAGTAAGGTCTGTTTTTATGATGGGCCAATTTTTATAGATGATCTTTCTAAACTGTTTCTCTTGTTGACAATATGCTGTAATGAGTATTATTATGTTGTCTGATTCGGGGAATTACTGTCATTATGTGTGTTGAAACTATTTCACCGCCAGTAGTTAGAGTATTCGCTTTCTTCATGGCCACATTTAGGTCCTTCTCTTTATACCCTCGACTCCTGAATCTTTGAAACGTTTCAGTTTGACAATTCTTAAGGTCATCATCTGAATTACAGATACATTTGATCCTCAAGAATTCCCCATAGGGGATACTTTAAATCAAATGATTAGGGTGGGAACTACTAGCATGTAGCACCGCATTGCCTGCAGTACTTTTTCTGTGTAGTTTGGTGTGAATAGCATTATCTTTGATATAAATATCGACATCCAAGAACTGTACTTTCTCCTTACTGGCTTCAGCTGTGAAACTTAGGTTCAGGTCATTAATGTTGATTTTCCTGACAAAATCATAAGCTGTTTCTATAGATCCCTCCCAGATGACGCGTACGTCATCTATGAATCGCCATCACTGTTTCACGTGTTTCAAACTGTTTTTTGTGGGAGATTTTGAGGAAGTGCTCCTCCCACCAGCCAACGTGAAGACACGCGTAGCTGGGGGAAAAACACGCCCCCATCGCCACTCCGCGAAGCTGTTGAAATACCTCTTTGTTAAAGATGAAATAATTGTTAGTCAGACATATGTTAATCATGTCAAGGATCATTTCATTATGCTGATGGTATTCACTGGGACGTTTGGATAAAAAGTGTTTACTAGCTGTTACTCCATCGGTATGTCGTATACTCGTGTTTAGTGAACTTATATCCATGACCAACAAGACATAATCATGTTTCCATTCTACAGATTGTATCTTGGATAGAAAATGACCAGTGTCATGGATGTAAGAAGGTAACTTCTCTACATAGTCATGGAGAAAGTAATCAACATATTTAGACATTGGTTCTAGTAGTCCCTTTTGTGCCGATATTATGGGCCTCCCTGGTACCGGAGTTGTGTTTTTGTGTACCTTGGGTATAAAGTATAATACTGGTGTAATTGGGTAATCATTTTAAAAAAAAACAAATTCCTTTTTTTCTTAATAGTCCCATTCTTTTCCATTGTAATAATTCTTTAAACACCAGTTCTTTGATGTGTTTTAAGTCATTGAATGCAGCTTTTCTATAGCATTCTGAGTCTTTTAGATGTTTTTCTGCTTCCTGCATGTATAGCTCACGAGGCCACAGGACTATGTTGCCCCCTTTGTCTGATTTGTTAATCACAAGATTCTCATTTGTTCGCAATTTCCGAATGAGTATAGAGTATTGCTTATCCTTGTATTTTCTTTCTTTGTTTTTTTGCAATACCGTTCTGTTAAGTTGTTTGAGATCTTCTATAACACATTCACTAAAAATGTCAATTGCATCTTTAGGCATCATGGGTATAAATGATGAAGGTGGCCAAAAGGGGTTTGGACTGCTTTGGTTACATCGCATACCTAATTCCAACAGATCCTCTTGTGTAGAATTAGTTGTATTGTTTTCTTCTTGAGCTAAAGCATGCAGGGATCGGAGTAAAGGAATATCACAAACCTGAACCAATTCATCTATTGCAGTGGTGGGTTTAGATATATTCACTGTTTCAGTCGCTTTGTTTAATTTGAAGTGTTTCAGGAGTTTTAGTTTCCTAATAAATTTGAAAACATCCACTCGTGTTTGGGGATATTTAAAGTTACTACCCGGACAGAAAGATAAGCCTAATGATAGGAGTTGGAGTTCTGCAACAGTTTGTTCGACATTGGATAAATTGATCACCGTTTTATCCGGGGCCTCTGATTCACTTGTTGATGTTACCACTTCTTGCCCCTGCCTCCTCTGCCTCTGCCACTGGATTTTTCTCCATTGTTTTCTCCTGATGTTGTTTTTTCGTCGTTTTTCCTCATTGGATTGTGTGAGCACAGAGTATGGCGGCGATCTTCTATGAGAAACCCCAATTCTTCTGATGGAGTGTAGTCAGTGGGTAATTTTGTCAGTTGATTGTTTGAACTGCTGTCATCCGATTCATAATTACTACTTAAAGAGCTTGTTTCTGAACTTGGAGGATCGATATTGCCTTGAGCTGTATCACTAGTAGTTGTCACTTTCGGGGTCAAAGATTGCCTTTTGGCATTGTCAAATTTTTTCGAGAAAGTGAATACTCTTCCAGTCTCATAGTCGGTTTTATCCCGAGTGAATTTCCAAATTTTATGTGTTTTAATTGTTTCCTCATGTTTCTTTAATCTTAAATCAATATCATCACGACCTTTTTTAATAAGCTCCTTTTGATCATGAGCATCCAATGTGCCATTAAATTTTTCAATTTTCCTCTTGTCTGTCGATCTCAGCGTATTTGATTAAGATCGATACCATGTTCATGAATGCTTCATGGTTGTTATTAGCCCACTCTTTAAGCATTAATGGATTTGGTTTTTTGAATGATGGCGCAATGAGTACTCTAAGACCACGAGGTACTCGACACACCTCCTTATACTTTTCTAGGCTTTTCTTCTCCCACCATTTTGTGAGTTCTGTTCGTTGTAGTTTCTCTAAAGTTTTTAACATGCTTTTGACATCCTGATTAGGGCTCGATGTTGCCCCGCTTCCACTTTGCACTGTATTAGTATCTGGGAGGTTGAGAAATAAGGCATCTGCTACGGCTTCTCTAGCCCGAAGCGCGTCTGCTGATGTTGACATTTTCTTGGATTTTATATCTGCTTTGGTAGCAAAAAATATATGTATGTTGTTGCACTCTTGCGCCCTCTAATTGGTAAAATTACCGTTTGGCGCGTTTTAATCTTAAAACACTATCTCAGTCACCCGCTTGATTATTAGCATTTGCGAGGTAGAGCTATGCCCGCTTACCCAACCGGAGCTAATCAACTGCTCATCGGCGTCCTCCGACCTCCTCCAAGTTGTCGACTGCTTCCAGGGATCACTAGGTAATGCTCGTCTCCTCTGTCCGTGCTGCGGGGGGCTGGCTTGGAAGAATACTCCTTTCCCGGTTTTCCAAGTAAACACAGCTGCGTTTGTCGACTGTTTGATCCTGCCAGCCACGTTGCGATGAGAGGGTTCGTAAAAGAGAAGACAGCCGTGCTTCACCACAATGTATATGAATTTTCACAGTCCTGTTCAGCCCTGGATCCCCCAAGAAACAGGTACGGACCACAGCGTGTTTGTAAAGTTCTTAAGTGCGATTTATTGCGTCCAAATCAGCAGAATTTTCCAGCATTACGCGTTTCGACAGTGAAACACTGTCTTGATCACATAACATGCTCAGGGCCAATCCGCAATATATACTAGTGAAAATAGTGAAAAAAGACCTATTGCACAAAGCCTGTACTATAGAAATAGAAGAAATACTTCTACTTATCGCATATAAATACTAATGTTTCAAATAACACCTTACAATGTGCAAAATTGTAAATACAAATAAATATGTGAAATAAAGTGCAAGTGCAAAAAATCATAATAATATTCACCAGTTATTAAAACAGCATAACTGTTAAAAAATAATCAGTATGAGAAGCCTGTGCGATGCTTTTCCTCTATATGGCATATACCATGTGTATATACAGTACATTTTTTTTTTAGAATGAAATATATGTTTTACTCTCATAGCAGTAGTACTGTAGTATATAACATGTACTGCACTATATACTAGCCAAATAATTCACGCCATTTTTTACACAAGAGAAACTAATGCTAAATACTAAACAAAATGATTTACATGCTAAAGAACACATAATGTGTATGTAATAAATACCAATCCAAGTACCAGAACCCGCCCTTTCAAGAACCTTGACGTGGGAATAATCAGCCAGTATTATTCTCTTAATGAGATGCTATCCGTAGCTCATAGGTTGGTAGAGCGTGCGTTGTTTAGCTCTGAGGGCGTGGCTTGCACTCAGAGCCTGGGGCCATTTGGAGTGAGTCTGAGCTGCGGCACGAGCAGTAAGCTGGAACACTCTGGAGTCTTGCATTTACTTTCACTTTTGATTTCTGCTGTAGTAAGGCTAAGAAGTCTAGAGGTGCTGAAAATAGTCTGCTGAGGAAAACAGAGACAGGCCTGCAGTCCAGGAGCACCTGGCATTTTGGTCCTCTTTGGAAGATGCAGCCGTGGCCCCCGCAACACCTGGCCAGTGGGGCTGCTCAGTGACTCACTGCAAGCCCTGTGACCGAATGTGGGCACTGCTGAAGGCACTGGAGGACAGAGTCAGGGCCATCGGTGCGAGGCTGGTCAGCATTCAGGAGCAGACAGATGAGCCCTTGAAAGTAGTCTGGAAGGTCCGGATGAAGAAGGAGGCAGTGATGGAGCCAGGTGAGGCCATGCAGGGCGCCTGAATGATTAACTTGTGACTTCTGGAATACTTTCAGTCAGGCCCTGTTACCTCTCTAACTGCCCTGATGTGTACGTTAGTGTCAGGCTCTGAATCCTTTCACTGTCACCACCCTGCGGTCTCTTCCAACCTCAACCTCTGCTCTAACAGACACTTCGATGTGTGTGGTCTGGGGAACCAAAAGCAGGCCTGAGAAACATGCTCAAACCAGCCGCACGCCCTTCCTCTGCGCCCAATCTCTCTTTCCATCCACCCATTGTCTCGCCTCTCTCTCTTCTCCATCTCTGATCACTTTCTGTCGTCCTCCCTCTCTCTCCCTCGCTTTCTTGATGCTTCCCGGTGCCCGCTGCAATTATTCTCGGGGGCTGAGGAAAGTGACCGAGGCACCAGGAGTGGTCCAGAACCTCCTGTCCGCCCATGATTATAATTATAGCTTGACATTCCAAATGGCTGTGTCGGTGGTGTCATAGCGCTGCTGTTTATTTTGTGGTACACTTATTTGTTGTTGTGCCCAAACAGACTGGACGTTCTAGGACTCCTGAAACCACAAAAAGTGTCCAGAGTCAACCTAAACATCAACATGTGCAGCCAAGTGTCCACACCAACACCTGCTCGGCGCAAGATGCCCAGGGCCGTATGCAGCTCAGTCAAAGCTCTGAGGGACTCGGATGATGGACTTACATTCCTATACTACTGCAATGCACCTATAGCAAGACTACTGTCAGGACTGGACCCACTCCTGAACTCCCCCTTCAGAAATCTTGCGATTAGGTCACTTTTTTCTCTATATAGATGGCCGAGCTAGTGAACTCGCTCCTGGCAAGAATATGGATCATTCACTACAACCATGCATTCCATAGTGCAAGAATGTCCCAATGACGCTATCAGGCTCACCTCAGATTAGAGAATGAGGTACGGCATCCACAAGCCTGACTGACTCTGTATACCTTTTCTTGCAGTCATTGCCTAAACACAGCTACACCATTGGAGTATTGTGACTGGAGCACTGCTGAACATCGCCTACAACATGACTGGAGCTTCCATCCGAACTTCACGCATGACAACCAGATCAAGGCTACAGGGTAAAGTCATCTTCTGCCAAACATACAACAGAAAGGCCTCTTATCCGACCATCTGGTGCTTGGTCTGCCAAACATGCAGCAGAACGGCCTCTTATCCGACCATCTGGTGCTTGGTCTGCCAAACATGCTGCAGAATGAATGGCCTCTTACCCGACCATCTGGTGCTTGGTCTGCCAAACATGCAGTAGAACGGCCTCTTAACCGAGCATCTGGTGCTTGGTGTGCCAAACATACAGCAGACCGGCCTCTTATCCGCTCGTCTGGTGCATGATCTGCCAAACATACAACAGAACGGCCTCTTATCAGACCATCTGGTGCTTGGTCTGCCAAACATGCTGCAGAATGAATGGCCTCTTACCCGACCATCTGGTGCTTGGTCTGCCAAACATACAGCAGAACGGCCTCGTACCCGACCATCTGGTGCTTGGTCTGCCAAAAATGCAGCAGAACGGCCTCTTACCCAGCCATCTGGTGCTTGGGCTGCCAAAAATGCAGCAGAACGGCCTTTTATCCGACCATCTGGTGCTTGGTCTGCCAAACATACAACAGAACGGCCTCTTACCCGACCATCTGGTGCTTGGTCTGCCAAACATACCTCAGAACGGCCTCTTACCCGACCATCTGGTGCTTGGTCTGCCAAACATGCATCAGATCGGCCTTTTATCCGACTATCTGGTGCTTGGTCTGCCAGACATGTAGCAGAACGGCCTCTTATCCGACCATCTGGTGCTTGGTCTGCCAAACATACAGGAGGATGAATGGCCTCTTATGCAAGCATCTGGTGCCTGGTCTGCCACACATACACCAGAATGTACTCTTACCTGCCCATCTGGTGCTTGGTCTGCCAAACATGCTGCAGAATGAATGGCCTCTTACCCAACCATCTGGTGCTTGGTCTGCCAAACATACAGCAGGGCGGCCTCTTACCCGACCATCTGGTGCTTGGTCTGCCAAACATGCAGCAGAATGAATGGCCTCTTACCCGACCATCTGGTGCTTGGTCTGCCAAACATGCAGCAGAACGGCCTCTTACCCGACCATCTGGTGCTTGGTCTGCCAAACATGCTGCAGAACGGCCTCTTACCCGACCATCTGGTGCTTGGTCTGCCAAACATACAGTAGAACGGTCTCTTACCTGACCATCTGGTGCTTGGTCTGCCAAACATGCAGCAGAATGGCCTCTTATCCGACCATCTGGTGCTGGGTCTGCCAAATATACAACAGGATGGACCCTTACCCGACAATCTGGTGCTTGGTCTGCCAAACATGCAGCAGAATGAATAGCCTCTTCCCGGACCATCTGGTGCTTGGTCTGTCAAACATACAACAGGATGGACCCTTACCCGACCATCTGGTGCTTGGTCTGCCAAACATGCTGCAGAATGAATGGCCTCTTCCCGGACCATCTGGTGCTTGGTCTGTCAAACATACAACAGGATGGACCCTTACCAGACCATCTGGTGCTTGGTCTGCCAAACATACAGCAGGATGAATGGCCTCTTATGCAACCATCTGGTGCTTGGTCTGGCAAACATACAACAGAACGGCCTCTTACCCAACCATCTGGTGCTTGGTCTGCCAAACATACAGCAGAATGGCCTCTTACCCGACCATCTGGTGCTTGGACTGCCAAACATGCTGCAGAACGGCCTCTTAACCGACCATCTGGTGCTTGGTCTGCCAAACATACAGCAGAACAGTCTCTTACCCCACCATCTGGTGCTTGGACTGCCAAACATGCTGCAGAACGACCTCTTACCTGACCATCTAGTGCTTGGACTGCCAAACATGCTGCAGAACTGCCTCTTACCCGACCATCTGGTGCTTGGTCTGCCAAACATACAACAGGATGGACCCTTACCCGACCATCTGGTGCTTGGTCTGCCAAACATACAACAGGATGGACCCTTACCCGACCATCTGGTGCTTGGTCTGCCAAACATGCTGCAGAACAGCCTCTTACCCGACCATCTGGTGCTTGGACTGCCAAACATGCTGCAGAACGGTCTCTTACCCGACCATCTGGTGCTTGGTCTGCCAAACATACAGCAGAACGGTCTCTTACCCGACCATCTGGTGCTGAAACATGCTGCAGAATGAACGGCCTCGTATCCGACCATCTGGTGCTTGGTCTGCCAAAAATGCAGCAGAACGGCCTCTTACCCAGCCATCTGGTGCTTGGGCTGCCAAAAATGCAGCAGAACGGCCTTTTATCCGACCATCTGGTGCTTGGTCTGCCAAACATACAACAGAACGGCCTCTTACCCGACCATCTGGTGCTTGGTCTGCCAAACATACCTCAGAACGGCCTCTTACCCGACCATCTGGTGCTTGGTCTGCCAAACATGCATCAGATCGGCCTTTTATCCGACTATCTGGTGCTTGGTCTGCCAGACATGTAGCAGAACGGCCTCTTATCCGACCATCTGGTGCTTGGTCTGCCAAACATACAGGAGGATGAATGGCCTCTTATGCAAGCATCTGGTGCCTGGTCTGCCACACATACACCAGAATGTACTCTTACCTGCCCATCTGGTGCTTGGTCTGCCAAACATGCTGCAGAATGAATGGCCTCTTACCCAACCATCTGGTGCTTGGTCTGCCAAACATACAGCAGGGCGGCCTCTTACCCGACCATCTGGTGCTTGGTCTGCCAAACATGCAGCAGAATGAATGGCCTCTTACCCGACCATCTGGTGCTTGGTCTGCCAAACATGCAGCAGAACGGCCTCTTACCCAACCATCTGGTGCTTGGACTGCCAAACATGCTGCAGAACGGCCTCTTACCCGACCATCTGGTGCTTGGTCTGCCAAACATACAGTAGAACGGTCTCTTACCTGACCATCTGGTGCTTGGTCTGCCAAACATGCAGCAGAATGGCCTCTTATCCGACCATCTGGTGCTGGGTCTGCCAAATATACAACAGGATGGACCCTTACCCAACAATCTGGTGCTTGGTCTGCCAAACATGCAGCAGAATGAATAGCCTCTTCCCGGACCATCTGGTGCTTGGTCTGTCAAACATACAACAGGATGGACCCTTACCTGACCATCTGGTGCTTGGTCTGCCAAACATGCTGCAGAATGAATGGCCTCTTCCCGGACCATCTGGTGCTTGGTCTGTCAAACATACAACAGGATGGACCCTTACCAGACCATCTGGTGCTTGGTCTGCCAAACATACAGCAGGATGAATGGCCTCTTATGCAACCATCTGGTGCTTGGTCTGGCAAACATACAACAGAACGGCCTCTTACCCAACCATCTGGTGCTTGGTCTGCCAAACATACAGCAGAATGGCCTCTTACCCGACCATCTGGTGCTTGGACTGCCAAACATGCTGCAGAACGGCCTCTTAACCGACCATCTGGTGCTTGGTCTGCCAAACATACAGCAGAACGGTCTCTTACCCCACCATCTGGTGCTTGGACTGCCAAACATGCTGCAGAATGACCTCTTACCTGACCATCTAGTGCTTGGACTGCCAAACATGCTGCAGAACTGCCTCTTACCCGACCATCTGGTGCTTGGTCTGCCAAACATACAACAGGATGGACCCTTACCCGACCATCTGGTGCTTGGTCTGCCAAACATACAACAGGATGGACCCTTACCCGACCATCTGGTGCTTGGTCTGCCAAACATGCTGCAGAACAGCCTCTTACCCGACCATCTGGTGCTTGGACTGCCAAACATGCTGCAGAACGGTCTCTTACCCGACCATCTGGTGCTTGGTCTGCCAAACATACAGCAGAAAGGTCTCTTACCCGACCATCTGGTGCTGAAACATGCTGCAGAATGAATGGCCTCTTACCCGACCATCTGGTGCTTGGTCTGCCAAACATACAGCAGAACGGCCTCTTACCTGACCATCTGGTGCTTGGTCTGCCAAACATACAACAGGATGGACCTTTACCCGACCATCTGGTGCTTGGTCTGCCAAACATGCAGCAGAATGGCCTCTTACCCGACCATCTGGTGCTTGGACTGCCAAACATGCTGCAGAACAGCCTCTTACCTGACCATCTGGTACTTGGTCTGCCAAACAAACAACAGGATGAACCCTTACCCGACCATCTGGTGCTTGGACTGCCAAACATGCTGCAGAACGGCCTCTTAACCGACCATCTGGTGCTTGGTCTGCCAAACATACAGCGGAACGGTCTCTTACCCCACCATCTGCTGCTTGGACTGCCAAACATGCTGCAGAACGGCCTCTTACCTGACCATCTAGTGCTTGGACTGCCAAACATGCTGCAGAACTGCCTCTTACCCGACCATCTGGTGCTTGGTCTGCCAAACATACAACAGGATGGACCCTTACCCGACCATCTGGTGCTTGGTCTGCCAAACATACAACAGGATGGACCCTTACCCGACCATCTGGTGCTTGGTCTGCCAAACATGCTGCAGAACAGCTTCTTACCCGACCATCTGGTGCTTGGACTGCCAAACATGCTGCAGAATGGCCTCTTACCCAACCATCTGGTGCTTGGTCTGCCAAACATACAGCAGAACGGTCTCTTACCCGACCATCTGGTGCTGAAACATGCTGCAGAATGAATGGCCTCTTACCCGACCATCTGGTGCTTGGTCTGCCAAACATACAGCAGAACGGCCTCTTACCCGACCATCTGGTGCTTGGTCTGCCAAACATACAACAGGATGGACCTTTACCCGACCATCTGGTGCTTGGTCTGCCAAACATGCAGCAGAATGGCCTCTTACCCGACCATCTGGTGCTTGGTCTGCCAAACATACAGCAGAACGGTCTCTTACCCCACCATCTGGTGCTTGGACTGCCAAACATGCTGCAGAACGGCCTCTTATCTGACCATCTAGTGCTTGGACTGCCAAACATGCTGCAGAACTGCCTCTTACCCGACCATCTGGTGCTTGGTCTGCCAAACATACAACAGGATGGACCCTTACCCGACCATCTGGTGCTTGGTCTGCCAAACATACAACAGGATGGACCCTTACCCGACCATCTGGTGCTTGGTCTGCCAAACATGCTGCAGAACGGCCTCTTACCCGACCATCTGGTGCTTGGTCTGCCAAACATACAGCAGAACGGTCTCTTACCCGACCATCTGGTGCTGAAACATGCTGCAGAATGAATGGCCTCTTACCCGACCATCTGGTGCTTGGTCTGCCAAACATACAGCAGAACGGCCTCTTACCTGACCATCTGGTGCTTGGTCTGCCAAACATACAACAGGATGGACCTTTACCCGACCATCTGGTGCTTGGTCTGCCAAACATGCAGCAGAATGGCCTCTTACCCGACCATCTGGTGCTTGGACTGCCAAACATGCTGCAGAACAGCCTCTTACCTGACCATCTGGTACTTGGTCTGCCAAACAAACAACAGGATGAACCCTTACCCGACCATCTGGTACTTGGACTGCCAAACATGCTGCAGAACAGCCTCTTACCCCACCATCTGGTGCTTGGACTGCCAAACATGCTGCAGAACGGCCTCTTACCTGACCATCTACTGCTTGGACTGCCAAACATGCTGCAGAACTGCCTCTTACCCGACCATCTGGTGCTTGGTCTGCCAAACATACAACAGGATGGACCCTTACCCGACCATCTGGTGCTTGGTCTGCCAAACATACAACAGGATGGACCCTTACCCAACCATCTGGTGCTTGGTCTGCCAAACATGCTGCAGAACAGCTTCTTACCCGACCATCTGGTGCTTGGATTGCCAAACATGCTGCAGAACGGCCTCTTACCCGACCATCTGGTGCTTGGTCTGCCAAACATACAGCAGAACGGTCTCTTACCCGACCATCTGGTGCTGAAACATGCTGCAGAATGAATGGCCTCTTACCCGACCATCTGGTGCTTGGTCTGCCAAACATACAGCAGAACGGCCTCTTACCCGACCATCTGGTGCTTGGTCTGCCAAACATACAACAGGATGGACCTTTACCCGACCATCTGGTGCTTGGTTTGCCAAACATGCAGCAGAATGGCCTCTTATCCGACCATCTGGTGCTTGGACTGCCAAACATGCTGCAGAACAGCCTCTTACCTGACCATCTGGTACTTGGTCTGCCAAACAAACAACAGGATGAACCCTTATCCGACCATCTGGTGCTTGGGTTTTGGTAAACATAAATGTGCGGTGAACTTGTTGACTTGATGCTGTGCTCTAAAGCATGGACGGTAGAGGTACAACATGACCCAGAGTATACTTTCGACACAGCGCTGTATGCCAACTCGCACTGAGGTGTCAATAAAAGGATCATCTGTGCTTTTTCAGTCATTATTCCATTATACCAACGCTTATCACTACACCCAAGAATGCGCACTAGGGCTCTTTGACGGTTTAACTTCTATTAAATGATAAGAAAGAGTGTGCCTTCACCCTTGCCCTGGTGGTCGCACTTCACCCTTGTTCATGCACCTGTCAGCCCCGAGTTTGTGCATGAAGCAGTGGACAGTGGCTCTAGGCTATTTTCGCATGAGTCCATTTGTGGCATAATTTGGATAAGCCATCCCTGCGTTCTCATTTTGCGCCAACCTATCAAATAAGGTAACCCTACCACCTTTCTGCTGTGTCCTGTTTCCGTGGATCTTTGTCTGTCTCTAGCTTGTTGCTGTTCTTGTCTTCAGCAGGATGGTGGATATTTGCGCTAGAACGTTTTCCAGAGAAGGATTAGAAAGCTCAGGCTGAGCTGATGTCAATATAGATCATGGTGATTTGCACTGAAGTGGATTCAAACTTGTAACTATGCTTGCACGTCTGGCAAAACACCTACACGAAGTTCCCTGCACTCTGTGGGCATTCTGCCAGCTCCTGTTGTTGCCATTTTTTAGGTCTTGCCTAGCAACGCAGCGCGATGCGTTGCTCGCGTAAGCGAGATCTATTGTTGCCGACTTGCTTAGCGATGCGGGACAGGATGGGTGCACGCGCTTTAGAAGACATGAGCTGTGAACGCGTACGGCGGCGTTAGCTGAAGTTGCACGGCAGAAAGACATGAGCTGTGAATGCATATGGCGGTGTTAGCTGAAGTTGCAGGACAGGCCATGTGCACGTGTATTATCGATGCCGATAACACGCCTCCTGCTTGGCACGTTAACACGCCTCTTGCTTTGTTGCTGGAATTTATGCACGCGTATTAGTGGCGCCGTGTGAATACGCTTTTTGTTGTTTTGTTGCTCAGTGCCTCTCATAACATTTATATGTGCACGCGTTAACTTTTTTGTGGTTTTGCATGTCTTTTGCATTTGTATAAACATCTGCAATGGAGCGCACACCGCTAGCTCCTCCTCCGAGTTGCCCCATGGGAAGCTGGTACATGAAGTTCTTGAGTGGTTCACCCCAGTGGGTGCAAGTAAGTACTTGTTAGACAGATAATCTCTAGACTCAATACATGTCCCGGGTTTTAAAATATCGCCCGAGACATGGCTCGGGTTTCGGGATAACTTCCCTCCTCAGTAGAGAAAATAGTTAGGGGTGGAAGAGAGGGCCGCCAAGCAACCGTCAAGGGCCTCAGTGCCCGCACAGGCACGCAGGTGCGTCGTCCAGGAGCTCGTCAGCTCAAAGCTCAAGGGAGCCATTTATATAAACATCCGCAATGGAGCGCACACCGCTAGCTCCTCCTCCGGGTTGCCCCATGGGAAGCTGGTACATGAAGTTCTTGAGTGGTTCACCCCAGTGGGTGCAAGTAAGTACTTGTTAGACAGATAATCTCTAGACCCGATCCATGTCTCGGGTTTTAAAATATCACCCGAGACATGGCTCGGGTTTCGGGATAACTTCCCTCCTCAGTAGAGAAAATAGTTGGGGGTGGAAGAGAGGGCCGCCAAGCAACCGTCAAGGGCCTCAGTGCCCGCACAGGCACGCAGGTGCGTCGTCCAGGAGCTCGTCAGCTCAAAGCTCAAGGAAGCCATTTATATAAACATCCGCAATGGAGCGCACACCGCTAGCTCCTCCTCCGGGTTGCCCCATGGGAAGCTAGTACATGAAGTTCTTGAGTGGTTCACCCCAGTGGGTGCAAGTAAGTACTTGTTAGACAGATAATCTCTAGACCCGATACATGTCCCGGGTTTTAAAATATCGCCCGAGACATGGCTCGGGTTTCGGGATAACTTCCCTCCTCAGTAGAGAAAATAGTTAGGGGTGGAAGAGAGGGCCGCCAAGCAACCGTCAAGGGCCTCAGTGCCCGCACAGGCACGCAGGTGCGTCGTCCAGGAGCTCGTCAGCTCAAAGCTCAAGGGAGCCATTTATATAAACATCCGCAATGGAGCGCACACCGCTAGCTCCTCCTCCGGGTTGCCCCATGGGAAGCTGGTACATGAAGTTCTTGAGTGGTTCACCCGGTGCAAGTAAGTACTTGTTAGACAGATAATCTCTAGACCCGATACATGTCCCGGGTTTTAAAATATCGCCCGAGACATGGCTCGGGTTTCGGGATAACTTCCCTCCTCAGTAGAGAAAATAGTTAGGGGTGGAAGAGAGGGCCGCCAAGCAACCGTCAAGGGCCTCAGTGCCCGCACAGGCACGCAGGTGCGTCGTCCAGGAGCTCGTCAGCTCAAAGCTCAAGGGAGCCATTTATATAAACATCCGCAATGGAGCGCACACCGCTAGCTCCTCCTCCGGGTTGCCCCATGGGAAGCTGGTACATGAAGTTCTTGAGTGGTTCACCCCAGTGGGTGCAAGTAAGTACTTGTTAGACAGATAATCTCTAGACCCGATACATGTCCCGGGTTTTAAAATATCGCCCGAGACATGGCTCGGGTTTCGGGATAACTTCCCTCCTCAGTAGAGAAAATAGTTAGGGGTGGAAGAGAGGGCCGCCAAGCAACCGTCAAGGGCCTCAGTGCCCGCACAGGCACGCAGGTGCGTCGTCCAGGAGCTCGTCAGCTCAAAGCTCAAGGGAGCCATTTATATAAACATCCGCAATGGAGCGCACACCGCTAGCTCCTCCTCCGGGTTGCCCCATGGGAAGCTAGTACATGAAGTTCTTGAGTGGTTCACCCCAGTGGGTGCAAGTAAGTACTTGTTAGACAGATAATCTCTAGACCCGATACATGTCCCGGGTTTTAAAATATCGCCCGAGACATGGCTCGGGTTTCGGGATAACTTCCCTCCTCAGTAGAGAAAATAGTTAGGGGTGGAAGAGAGGGCCGCCAAGCAACCGTCAAGGGCCTCAGCGCCCGCACAGGCACGCAGGTGCGTCGTCCAGGAGCTCGTCAGCTCAAAGCTCAAGGGAGCCATTTATATAAACATCCGCAATGGAGCGCACACCGCTAGCTCCTCCTCCGGGTTGCCCCATGGGAAGCTGGTACATGAAGTTCTTGAGTGGTTCACCCGGTGCAAGTAAGTACTTGTTAGACAGATAATCTCTAGACCCGATACATGTCCCGGGTTTTAAAATATCGCCCGAGACATGGCTCGGGTTTCGGGATAACTTCCCTCCTCAGTAGAGAAAATAGTTAGGGGTGGAAGAGAGGGCCGCCAAGCAACCGTCAAGGGCCTCAGTGCCCGCACAGGCACGCAGGTGCGTCGTCCAGGAGCTCGTCAGCTCAAAGCTCAAGGGAGCCATTTATATAAACATCCGCAATGGAGCGCACACCGCTAGCTCCTCCTCCGGGTTGCCCCATGGGAAGCTGGTACATGAAGTTCTTGAGTGGTTCACCCCAGTGGGTGCAAGTAAGTACTTGTTAGACAGATAATCTCTAGACCCGATACATGTCCCGGGTTTTAAAATATCGCCCGAGACATGGCTCGGGTTTCGGGATAACTTCCCTCCTCAGTAGAGAAAATAGTTAGGGGTGGA
Organism: Triturus cristatus; assembly: GCF_964204655.1. NCBI lineage: Eukaryota > Metazoa > Chordata > Amphibia > Caudata > Salamandridae > Triturus > Triturus cristatus. Next base: position 896,775,439 of record NC_140593.1, read on the forward strand.
AGAGAGGGCCGCCAAGCAACCGTCAAGGGCCTCAGTGCCCGCACAGGCACGCAGGTGCGTCGTCCAGGAGCTCGTCAGCTCAAAGCTCAAGGGAGCCATTTATATAAACATCCGCAATGGAGCGCACACCGCTAGCTCCTCCTCCGGGTTGCCCCATGGGAAGCTGGTACATGAAGTTCTTGAGTGGTTCACCCCAGTGGGTGCAAGTAAGTACTTGTTAGACAGATAATCTCTAGACCCGATACATGTCCCGGGTTTTAAAATATCGCCCGAGACATGGCTCGGGTTTCGGGATAACTTCCCTCCTCAGTAGAGAAAATAGTTAGGGGTGGAAGAGAGGGCCGCCAAGCAACCGTCAAGGGCCTCAGTGCCCGCACAGGCACGCAGGTGCGTCGTCCAGGAGCTCGTCAGCTCAAAGCTCAAGGGAGCCATTTATATAAACATCCGCAATGGAGCGCACACCGCTAGCTCCTCCTCCGGGTTGCCCCATGGGAAGCTGGTACATGAAGTTCTTGAGTGGTTCACCCCAGTGGGTGCAAGTAAGTACTTGTTAGACAGATAATCTCTAGACCCGATACATGTCCCGGGTTTTAAAATATCGCCCGAGACATGGCTCGGGTTTCGGGATAACTTCCCTCCTCAGTAGAGAAAATAGTTAGGGGTGGAAGAGAGGGCCGCCAAGCAACCGTCAAGGGCCTCAGTGCCCGCACAGGCACGCAGGTGCGTCGTCCAGGAGCTCGTCAGCTCAAAGCTCAAGGGAGCCATTTATATAAACATCCGCAATGGAGCGCACACCGCTAGCTCCTCCTCCGGGTTGCCCCATGGGAAGCTGGTACATGAAGTTCTTGAGTGGTTCACCCCAGTGGGTGCAAGTAAGTACTTGTTAGACAGATAATCTCTAGACCCGATACATGTCCCGGGTTTTAAAATATCGCCCGAGACATGGCTCGGGTTTCGGGATAACTTCCCTCCTCAGTAGAGAAAATAGTTAGGGGTGGAAGAGAGGGCCGCCAAGCAACCGTCAAGGGCCTCAGTGCCCGCACAGGCACGCAGGTGCGTCGTCCAGGAGCTCGTCAGCTCAAAGCTCAAGGGAGCCATTTATATAAACATCCGCAATGGAGCGCACACCGCTAGCTCCTCCTCCGGGTTGCCCCATGGGAAGCTGGTACATGAAGTTCTTGAGTGGTTCACCCCAGTGGGTGCAAGTAAGTACTTGTTAGACAGATAATCTCTAGACCCGATACATGTCCCGGGTTTTAAAATATCGCCCGAGACATGGCTCGGGTTTCGGGATAACTTCCCTCCTCAGTAGAGAAAATAGTTAGGGGTGGAAGAGAGGGCCGCCAAGCAACCGTCAAGGGCCTCAGTGCCCGCACAGGCACGCAGGTGCGTCGTCCAGGAGCTCGTCAGCTCAAAGCTCAAGGGAGCCTTTTATATAAACATCCGCAATGGAGCGCACACCGCTAGCTCCTCCTCCGGGTTGACCCATGGGAAGCTGGTACATGAAGTTCTTGAGTGGTTCACCCCAGTGGGTGCAAGTAAGTACTTGTTAGACAGATAATCTCTAGACCCGATACATGTCCCGGGTTTTAAAATATCGCCCGAGACATGGCTCGGGTTTCGGGATAACTTCCCTCCTCAGTAGAGAAAATAGTTAGGGGTGGAAGAGAGGGCCGCCAAGCAACCGTCAAGGGCCTCAGTGCCCGCACAGCCACGCAGGTGCGTCGTCCAGGAGCTCGTCAGCTCAAAGCTCAAGGGAGCCATTTATAAAAACATCCGCAATGGAGCGCACACCGCTAGCTCCTCCTCCGGGTTGCCCCATGGGAAGCTGGTACATGAAGTTCTTGAGTGGTTCACCCCAGTGGGTGCAAGTAAGTACTTGTTAGACAGATAATCTCTAGACCCGATACATGTCCCGGGTTTTAAAATATCGCCCGAGACATGGCTCGGGTTTCGGGATAACTTCCCTCCTCAGTAGAGAAAATAGTTAGGGGTGGAAGAGAGGGCCGCCAAGCAACCATCAAGGGCCTCAGTGCCCGCACAGGCACGCAGGTGCGTCGTCCAGGAGCTCGTCAGCTCAAAGCTCAAGGGAGCCATTTATATAAACATCCGCAATGGAGCGCACACCGCTAGCTCCTCCTCCGGGTTGCCCCATCGGAAGCTGGTACATGAAGTTCTTGAGTGGTTCACCCCAGTGGGTGCAAGTAAGTACTTGTTAGACAGATAATCTCTAGACCCGATACATGTCCCGGGTTTTAAAATATCACCCGAGACATGGCTCGGGTTTCGGGATAACTTCCCTCCTCAGTAGAGAAAATAGTTAGGGGTGGAAGAGAGGGCCGCCAAGCAACCGTCAAGGGCCTCAGTGCCCGCACAGGCACGCAGGTGCGTCGTCCAGGAGCTCGTCAGCTCAAAGCTCAAGGGAGCCATTTATATAAACATCCGCAATGGAGCGCACACCGCTAGCTCCTCCTCCGGGTTGCCCCATGGGAAGCTGGTACATGAAGTTCTTGAGTGGTTCACCCCAGTGGGTGCAAGTAAGTACTTGTTAGACAGATAATCTCTAGACCCGATACATGTCCCGGGTTTTAAAATATCGCCCGAGACATAGCTCGGGTTTCGGGATAACTTCCCTCCTCAGTAGAGAAAATAGTTAGGGGTGGAAGAGAGGGCCGCCAAGCAACCGTCAAGGGCCTCAGTGCCCGCACAGGCACGAAGGTGCGTCGTCCAGGAGCTCGTCAGCTCAAAGCTCAAGGGAGCCTTTTATATAAACATCCGCAATGGAGCGCACACCGCTAACTCCTCCTCCGGGTTGCCCCATGGGAAGCTGGTACATGAAGTTCTTGAGTGGTTCACCCCAGTGGGTGCAAGTAAGTACTTGTTAGACAGATAATCTCTAGACCCGATACATGTCCCGGGTTTTAAAATATCGCCCGAGACATGGCTCGGGTTTCGGGATAACTTCCCTCCTCAGTAGAGAAAATAGTTAGGGGTGGAAGAGAGGGCCGCCAAGCAACCGTCAAGGGCCTCAGTGCCCGCACAGGCACGCAGGTGCGTCGTCCAGGAGCTCGTCAGCTCAAAGCTCAAGGGAGCCATTTATATAAACATCCGCAATGGAGCGCACACCGCTAGCTCCTCCTCCGGGTTGCCCCATGGGAAGCTGGTACATGAAGTTCTTGAGTGGTTCACCCCAGTGGGTGCAAGTAAGTACTTGTTAGACAGATAATCTCTAGACCCGATACATGTCCCGGGTTTTAAAATATCGCCCGAGACATGGCTCGGGTTTCGGGATAACTTCCCTCCTCAGTAGAGAAAATAGTTAGGGGTGGAAGAGAGGGCCGCCAAGCAACCGTCAAGGGCCTCAGTGCCCGCACAGGCACGCAGGTGCGTCGTCGAGGAGCTCGTCAGCTCAAAGCTCAAGGGAGCCATTTATATAAACATCCGCAATGGAGCGCACACCGCTAGCTCCTCCTCCGGGTTGCCCCATGGGAAGCTGGTACATGAAGTTCTTGAGTGGTTCACCCCAGTGGGTGCAAGTAAGTACTTGTTAGACAGATAATCTCTAGACCCGATACATGTCCCGGGTTTTAAAATATCGCCCGAGACATGGCTCGGGTTTCGGGATAACTTCCCTCCTCAGTAGAGAAAATAGTTAGGGGTGGAAGAGAGGGCCGCCAAGCAACCGTTAAGGGCCTCAGTGCCCGCACAGGCACGCAGGTGCGTCGTCCAGGAGCTCGTCAGCTCAAAGCTCAAGGGAGCCATTTATATAAACATCCGCAATGGAGCGCACACCGCTAGCTCCTCCTCCGGGTTGCCCCATGGGAAGCTGGTACATGAAGTTCTTGAGTGGTTCACCCCAGTGGGTGCAAGTAAGTACTTGTTAGACAGATAATCTCTAGACCCGATACATGTCCCGGGTTTTAAAATATCGCCCGAGACATGGCTCGGGTTTCGGGATAACTTCCCTCCTCAGTAGAGAAAATAGTTAGGGGTGGAAGAGAGGGCCGCCAAGCAACCGTCAAGGGCCTCAGTGCCCGCACAGGCACGCAGGTGCGTCGTCCAGGAGCTCGTCAGCTCAAAGCTCAAGGGAGCCATTTATATAAACATCCGCAATGGAGCGCACACCGCTAGCTCCTCCTCCGGGTTGCCCCATGGGAAGCTGGTACATGAAGTTCTTGAGTGGTTCACCCCAGTGGGTGCAAGTAAGTACTTGTTAGACAGATAATCTCTAGACCCGATACATGTCCCGGGTTTTAAAATATCGCCCGAGACATGGCTCGGGTTTCGGGATAACTTCCCTCCTCAGTAGAGAAAATAGTTAGGGGTGGAAGAGAGGGCCGCCAAGCAACCGTCAAGGGCCTCAGTGCCCGCACAGGCACGCAGGTGCGTCGTCCAGGAGCTCGTCAGCTCAAAGCTCAAGGGAGCCATTTATATAAACATCCGCAATGGAGCGCACACCGCTAGCTCCTCCTCCGGGTTGCATTTGGTCAACACGCGTCAGGCATTGTGCTTTAATAGCAAACATTTAAAATATTGTTTTTTGGCTTCATTAATGTGGTCTTTGCTGATGCCTTTTTGTAATACTATAAATAATAGCTCTTTTGTGTGCGTACCGGCTGTGGCGCATGCATTAAAAGAATGTTTGGGAGATGTGCACGCGTATTAGTGGTGTCGTGTGAAAATGCTTTTTTGGCTTTCTTGCTCAATGCAGCATAGAAGATTTATATATGTGCGCTCGTATTAGTGGCATCGTGTGAATATGCTTTTCGCTACCTTGCTCAAATTTGTATGCGTATTAGTGTTGTCTTCTGGCGTCTTCTAAATACGCTTTTTGCTTCCTTGCTCAGCTAATTACTTATATATGTGTCACAGGAAGGAAGCGCATCACACGTGGGTTGTGTGAAGGGATGTTATTTTATTACTGGAGTGGACCCAATTGCACAGTCTGACGTTCATAGGGACGGGACACAAAACAAATCAAAGGGGCGACTCCCACGGGCTTCTTTCGGGGATGCGTTCTCCACCAGAGTGCTGCTCCTTGGGGCCTTTATTCTTCAGGGCGCAGATCAGGGCAGTCGGGCCAACATAGGAGGATATATGAAACAAGCATTTGCAATGCAATAGGTCTCGCATTGGCATTGTAAATGACGATGCCTTTTATTTATCTGTTTTTAAAATCAACACATAGATAAAAGCTTTGTCATTTACAATGCCAGTAGCTGATAGTTTCGCTAATGCGAGACCTATTGCATTGGAAATGCTTGTTTCAGGTTACAGCCAGCCAATCGGATGAAAAGGACCTACGGAAAAAAGGTATCTCCGTCAATCAGATTAGTCTCTTTTTACAATTTATGGTACGTCAGCAGTCCTGCAGAACTCCAGCAGGTACAACCGTTCAGATAGACCTATTTTCACCCCTTCATGAACACCACATGTAAATCTTTAAATGCAAATTTCTCAAAAACGACAGAACAGATTCACACCAAATAATTAAAAAAGAGCTCTTTATTATTAAAGTCCTAACATTCAGCAAAATTTGGTGTAACTCTGTTCAGCAATTTTTTCTTATCGCTTTCCAAAACTTTCCTATGGAAATTAACATGGGAAAATAATATTTTGGGATCCTTCCTTTCTCTAGGCCCCCGCTTGATGGATGACCCCAAAACTTTCTAGGCAAGAGCTGAAGTGGATGAACTTTTTTTGGGAAAGTTTTATGAAGAATTGCCAAATGACAGCAAAGTAATTAACCCAAAAACAAAAAAAACAAAAATATTTATATGATATTTTTCAGAGGAGCAGGATATATATATATACATGTATATACACACTATAATTACCATTGTTGATTGGAGACGCCATGACTTTCTCACGAGGAGCAAAGCCCTGAGTGGGTCATAATGCCAGTAACTTCTCTCCGATATTATAATAAATACCATATATATGGTTTATTCCATGCCATATTTTTCATCTGTTTTTATTTTACTAAAGGTATTTAACCAAAACCTCAAGTGGTCATGATGCAACAGGTGGCAAATCTCTAAGGATGTGGACTGAAGTGTTCCATAACTTACCGGGAATTACTGGTGGATGGGAGGTGCCCGCACCCAGATGGGCTTCCCTGTGATATGCAGGGACATTACATTAGCACACAGATGCTGCAGCTCCAGCTGAATTCCAAGCCCTCCCACAGGACCAGCCGGTATCACAAAGCCACATCAGAATAACCAAAGAGTTCCAGTTAAACACATGCAAATGCGCTTCTCCTCTTTGTTGAGGGTTTGTCACAAACACCACCCGAGCTCCCTTTCCCTCTGTGCTCCTGTTCAGTGCAAAAAAAATCCAACACTAATATGTTTAAAGCATGATACGACCTTTTCCAGCCAGAGATGAAACATATCGATTGGTGGCTGCAGAAGACACCATTAAATCCGGGGACGTTTGATTTCGTGTCTCCCCTATAATGTGCCATACTGGGTCATCTATGCACAGCTGACCCTGCCAGCTCAACTATTAAAGCATTTATCTCTGAGGAGGCCTGATGTAAACATGATAATCTGTTTGGCGGGTCTGATGATGGCCGATGAATAAAACATGCAACAACACAGCGTGAGCTGAAGAGCTTACTATCTGTTACCAAAAGGGATGGTTGCAGGCTCCCGGAAGGCCTGGCTGTCCTCGATCCCACGGGCTCTGCACTTCTTTTGCACTTGTCCTCACCCCAGAGAGGGGTGGTCGAGGAAGGCTTTGTCTGTGACGAGAACTGCGGCTCTTCCAGAGAGTTTACTTAACAAGGACACGTGCTACGGTGTGTACGCGTGCGTTAGGCAGCCGGGGATGCGGTGAGGGGGGTCGGCAGCGGATGAGTGTGTGCGCGCGCGTGTGCGTCTGCGCAAGCGCGTCCACAGACCCCGATTGCTGCGCGTGCCCTGGTCTATCTCCCTTGGGAGCAAACACGGCAACAATAAGTCTCGTTGGCGGCAACGCTTCGCACTGCAACGCCAACGAGACCTAAAAAAGGAAAAGAAACGGCACGTTTTAGGGCTACGGTGCTCTGTGATCGCTTCCAGTGGGGGAGGGTGTGAGGGAAGTAACACCAGGCTCTCTCATCTAGGGCGTTGTGAGGAGGGGAACTGTCACCAAGGTTGCGCAGGTATTCTTAGGGCTGAAAGGCAATCACCAACCCTCCCGCACTCACTCCAGCGGCGCCCCCGTCCTCACGGACACACCACCCGTCTCCCGGTTCCCCCACAAGCGCTGACGCACCTGATCAAGCCACGTCCCTCCGGGGGTGTGGCTGGGCGGATTGCAGGAACGTTGGCCTCCAGGCTCTCCGTCAGCAGGGACTGCGGGCGTCTTTGGGAACTCCGGCTCACTTTCTCTCTCCGATTCGGCTCTCACGGCGTCTTCCTCCTTCCGTGTTTCTTCCTCTACAGGATAGGCTGCCCGATCTTTATCCCATGGTGACGTCGCGTGGCTCCGCCCCCAGAGGCTGGATGTGGGAGCTTCCGTGTCCGTGTTAAAGGGCCAGGCATATGAAGCAGTATACGGCGAGGATCCAGCCCGGGCAGGCTCCCTATCCGGTGGCTTTAAAGGGAAGAAAGGGGCGGCTTCATCAGGTAGGCTCGGAGCTGGGCTCGCGCGGTTCAGACTCCGACAATATGCTTGCCTATACTTGCTTTTATCACTGTAGCATCACCCCGTAGCAGCAGTTTAACAACATTCTATCCTGTGTACAGCTTTTACACACACTGCCCTTTTATACAATGTGTTTTCATATAACTCTAAAAAATCTTTATTTACTGAATATAGTTCGGGGAAACTTACTATTTACTATACTTTCAAAAACATCTTACTTAAAACTGCTGCATTACCTCCACCGCGCACAAAATATCTTAATATGCACTACCACGCCATAACGCACATGCACAGCGTAACGGGAAATATGTATGCAAACGTCTACCACATAATAGCCATCTATTTCTATTTGCAGAGCACATGCATACTATCGTGAATCCTTGTATACCACACACACACAATACATACATAATTTTCTAATGCAGTACATATAAAAATTTAAGTTGCGCGCAATACATTACATGTATCACCAAAATATGCGTCCTAAATCATTTCATTTTATATTGCGATAACTTATGCTAAGGCTTATTAAAAAGTATTTACTACCACCCATTCACCCGCCTTGTCATTCTCCCACACACGTCATTACCTCACAACACTCGCAGTCCCAACAGCTCGTAATACAACTCACAAGCACGTTTAAAACTGCAGCATTCATCCGTTTTTTACTTTTAGCCCTTCAAACCAAAACTTTACACTTATCTGCACTACATAAAATACCTTTTTTGTATACAATGTTTAACATACTTTCTTTACATTTTACCCAGCAGTACTTAAGTAACATAACACATGCCTTTTGTTTCCCTTTCTATTTCTTACTGTATGCACAACACTCCTTTTGTGCACACAATACTCTTCAATAAAGTTTTGAGTGTATTACGATTAGCAGGTAAAAATACAGCGATCATGTATGTGCTGCTTTACACGTTTTCTTACAATAAAGCGTATATTTTTTGTTTTGCTTCCTATTTGTTACTGTATGCACAATACTCCTTTTGTGCACACAATACTTTTCAATAAGGTTTTGCACGTGTATGTGCTGCTTTACAAGTTTTCATTAAAAGCAAGGTATTTTCCAGGTCAAATGTTCACTTTGCGAACGCCCTTAGCCTCAATTTGCTAATCCCCCCTCCCTATATACTTACTACTAATACTATCAATGTAATTGCCTAGCAACATTTACAGCAATATTTTAAACAAATACTGCATTTATAAATAGCATGCGCTAGCAACAACAAGATGCATTTTATTTACAGTGTATTTCCTTCATACAAACAATATACACCTAGGTGCCGATCACGATCCGGTAAAAAATGTCCCCGTACGACTCGTATCGGGTCTTTTTACCGTACGAATCGTACAAGTGCCGTACGAACTGGCAATCACGATTCGCATGGTAAAAAGTCCATACGAACCGCACTGGGAATATTTCCCCACACGTCCTCGGGTCGGAAAATGTGTCCGACACGTCCTCGGACGATTCACCGTACAAACGTGAAAGGTGAACTCCGACCGGGGAATCACGATCCATCCCGGGCGTCCGAATGTACAACCGTATGGTGAAAAGACCGTCCGCACCGAACTCCCATAACAACCATGGAGACGTCCAAACAGGTGCCCGGTACGTGCCGTACCCCCCCCAGCCCCCGTAGGTACGCGCCGACCCCCCCCAGCCCCCGTAGGTACGCGCCGACCCCCCCCCCAGCCCCCGTAGGTACGCGCCGACCCCCCCCCCAGCCCCCGTAGGTACGCGCCGACCCCCCCCCCAGCCCCCGTAGGTACGCGCCGACCCCCCCCCAGCCCCCGTAGGTACGCGCCGACCCCCCCCCAGCCCCCGTAGGTACGCGCCGACCCCCCCCCCAGCCCCCGTAGGTACGCGCCGACCCCCCCCCAGCCCCCGTAGGTACGTGCCGACCCCCCTGTGTGTACACCCGTGTACGGTGCGTACCCCCCGTGTACGCTCGAGTCGAACCCCCCCGTGTACGCTCGAGTCGGACCCCCCCGTGTACGTTCGAGTCGTACCCCCACCCGTGTATGTACGGTGCGTACCCCCCCGTGTACGCTCGAGTCGGACCCCCCCGTGTACGCTCGAGTCGAACCCCCACCCGTGTATGTACGGTGCGTACCCCCCCGTGTACGCTCGAGTCGGACCCCCCCGTGTACGCTCGAGTCGAACCCCCACCCGTGTATGTACGGTGCGTACCCCCCCGTGTACGCTCGAGTCGGACCCCCCCGTGTACGCTCGAGTCGGACCCCCCCGTGTACGTTCGAGTCGTACCCCCACCCGTGTATGTACGGTGCGTACCCCCCCGTGTACGCTCGAGTCGGACCCCCCCGTGTACGCTCGAGTCGAACCCCCACCCGTGTATGTACGGTGCGTACCCCCCCGTGTACGCTCGAGTCGGACCCCCCCGTGTACGCTCGAGTCGAACCCCCACCCGTGTATGTACGGTGCGTACCCCCCCGTGTACGCTCGAGTCGGACCCCCCCGTGTACGCTCGAGTCGGACCCCCCCGTGTACGTTCGAGTCGTACCCCCACCCGTGTATGTACGGTGCGTACCCCCAGCGCGTAGCGCTGGGGGTACGCACCGTACATACACGGGTGGGGGTACGACTCGAACGTACACGGGGGGGTCCGACTCGAGCGTACACGGGGGGGTTCGACTCGAGCGTACACGGGGGGGTACGCACCGTACATACACGGGTGGGGGTACGACTCGAACGTACACGGGGGGGTCCGACTCGAGCGTACACGGGGGGGTCCGACTCGAGCGTACACGGGGGGGTCCAACTCGAACGTACACGGGGGGGTCCGACTCGAGCGTACACGGGGGGGTTCGACTCGAGCGTACACGGGGGGTACGCACCGTACATACACGGGTGGGGGTACGACTCGAACGTACACGGGGGGGGTCCGACTCGAGCGTACACGGGGGGGTCCGACTCGAGCGTACACGGGGGGGTCCGACTCGAACGTACACGGGGGGGTCCGACTCGAGCGTACACGGGGGGGTCCGACTCGAGCGTACACGGGGGGGTCCGACTCGAACGTACACGGGGGGGTCCGACTCGAGCGTACACGGGGGGGTTCGACTCGTGCGTACACGGGGGGTACGCACCGTACATACACGGGTGGGGGTCCGACTCGAGCGTACACGGGGGGGTTCGACTCGAGCGTACACGGGGGGTACGCACCGTACATACACGGGTGGGGGTCCGACTCGAGCGTACACGGGGGGGTTCGACTCGAGCGTACACGGGGGGTACGCACCGTACACGGGTGTACACACAGGGGGGGTCGGCGCGTACCTACGGGGGCTGGGGGGGGGTCGGCGCGTACCTACGGGGGCTGGGGGGGGTCGGCGCGTACCTACGGGGGCTGGGGGGGGGGTCGGCGCGCACCTACGGGGGCTGGGGGGGGGTCGGCGCGTACCGGGCCACCTACTCTGGTCGATTCGCGCCGTACTTCGCTTTTGCGGCACTTTTTGGGTGCCGTGAAAATATTGCCGTCCGGACTGCTGTCGGTTCGAATCGTAATTCCTGGTTCGTGAAACGCTGCCTGAAAGCGTCCCGACGTCACGTCGCAGCATTCCCGGATCACATTCGTATGTATATTTTCGTCGGTCGGTGTTTTTTACGATTCGTACGGAAATGGTGTTTCCGTGCGAATCGTAATTCCATGTTTGTACAGTTTTACAACCGGGTACGAGTCGGACGGGGAATTCGCTCCGACCGACGGTTCGTACGCGGTTTTTAACAAATCGTGATCGGCACCCTATTATTTGCAACCTCTTTTCTCTTTCTTACATGTTTATTTTTCTGTACAAGCCACCGCCTAACATCACTTAACACAACAATGCAATACATTTTATTTATGTTACGTTTTTTTACAATACGAATCTTATCCATTTTATGCTAACATATATCCTTACCTCACTTGCCTTTTCTCCCTCCACATTAGTTAATTCCTAACCATTTTTTACTACTCTCCTCCTTCCTGCTCACTTAACTTTTCTCTGCCTATTCCACTTAGTAGCAGCACTTCAAACATTTCTTAGCATATAGTGCATTTACAAATACAATATGCTACGTTCAATAAAATGCAATTTATTTACAATATGTTTCTTCCGTATAAAGCAACCTTAACTTATTATTTATTGCCTGCACCCCCCCAAACTAACCACTTTCACTCTACACGTTGCCTCTCAACAACACACTCTAAAGTTACTACTCATACCTAACATAATTACATATGTGCATACCCCTTAAATCTTTATTTATAATAAACTACATAACGTCACGCGCTATATTATTTAACATCCCTTTCCTAACTAAAAAACAAATACTTAATAAATAGTGTTCGGGGGAACTTACAGTTTATTCTGCAATCTCCGCACTACCGGTCCCCAATACATACCTCGCCAGCTGCCCTGCGCTTTTCCCCAACCTTGTCTCTCCTTTACCCACCGCACTTTGGTCCACCTCCTCACCTCACTCTGTAGCCGCCGCACCTCTTTTCATAACAAAATTCTCTTGCATTTACAAACGTCTCACGTAAAACTTCTAGACTACATCCACCACGTACAAAATATCTAATATGCACTAACACATAACCCGCCAGCTGCCCCGCGCCTTTCCCCGTTTTCTCTTGTTTACCTACGCCACTGCAGTCCACCTCCTCATACCCTCTTCACCTCACTCTGTAGCCGCCGCACCTTTTTCCGTAACAAAATTCCCTTGCTTTCCCAAACGTCTCGCCCAAAACTGCTAAACTATATCCACCGCGCATTAAATACCTAATACGCACTAACACATAACCCGCGAGCTGCTACTTGCATTTCCCCAACATTTTCTCTTCTTCACTCACCGCACTTCAGTCCACCTACTCATACCCTCCTCACCTCACTCTGTAGCCGCTGCACCTCCTCTCGCGACAAAATTTCCTTCCTTTCACACACGTCTCGCCTAAAACTGCTGGACTGCATGCACTGCGCACAAAATATCTAATATGCACTAACGCGCCATTATGCACGCGCACAACGTCGTCAGCAACACTTCCGCAACCGGATATATGCGCACGAACGTCTTCCACGTGATAGCCGTCTATTTCTATTTCCGGAGCACGCGCACACTATCGTTAATCCCACTATATCAGGCTAAAACAATACGCGCATATTGCAATACTCGTATTACAGCTAAATAAAGTACAAATATAAAACTTTCCCTTGCTACAAGCTATACCATAATTATTGCTTAGCGTTTACAGTATTATACTCTTCATGCTACACCTATACGCTGCTCCACTCCTTGCAACACAAGTATAATGTTTTTAAATACTAAACACAGCATAATGCACGCAAATCGCATCATTGAAGCAACAAAAATACATATCTTCAACTACTATAAATTATAAAGCACCTTTAATGTACCACAACCATTTGCAAACTGTCTCTACATGTATCCTAAGTATACAGAATGCCACTTTATTGTCTCTTTCTAAAATGACAACATACTTTTATCTTTTGTATAAATGCTAATTCAAATATTAAAAATGCGCTTACAACAAATTTTCACTTACTATTGCAATAGTATTGCCTACGCCAATACTCAAACTTATACTACTGCGAGACCTATTGCATTGCAAATGCTTGTCTTCTCTTGGGGTGAGGGCTGTCTGTGACCATCTTGCTAAATGTACCTTTCAGTGCCATGATGCTCTAAGTGAACTCTCTTGCCTCTTTACTCCTGTACGATTCATTCGTTTGAGCCAAAGAGAACTTATTCTAAGATGAATTCTACAAGTGCCAGAGAAACAGTGTAAGCTATACAGCCATTCCCATTAATGACAAGTGCCTAGCCTGGCCCACTTCTATTGCTGGAGTCCGAAACTTAGGCGGGTCAATAACATTTCCCTATATAAAGCAGTCCTGAAGATGGTCCTGGGCAGGGCTTTAAGTGGGATGAATAAAAAAAACTTGGGCGGAGGGGGGGGGGGTCTCTCAAAGGGGTGTGGCCAATGTACTAAAGGGAGTGGCTCATAAAAAACATGTAAGCTAAAAATCTGTGCTTAGCTTAGTGTGCCGCCCGACTTGCATTTTGCTATTTCTGTCATTGCTTCCAGATATATGATACAACATGTAACATCATACCAACAACAAGTCAGTACTACTGGCTTTGTCAATGGTTGTTATTTGCTTAAGATAAATAAGCAGCAACTTTTGCTTGGATATAATAGTGAAAACGCTTCCACTTAAAGCCCTGGTGACCCACGACGATGTTGCTGCTCCTGAGTTTCAAAAAGAGAAGGGAAATCCAGAGAGAAAATGACTCACTTTAAAGGATTTCCCTTCCCCTACAGCGCTCACCTGGCATGACGTCATGACGTAACTTCTCCGCTAGTGAGAAGTGAACAGTGTGAGCATGAGCACATCGATGTGCCTACTGTCACTGCAGTTTGGGAAAAAGACGGACCGCCTGTGCCAGGGCACAAAACAGAGCCCGATAGAGACCCGTTTCGAGGCTTCCTTTAAAAAACTACTGGTGCTCAACACCGGAGAGACCCGGTCCACTTAAAGTCCTGGTCCTGGGTATTCTTTACACTTGAGACAAAAAGTCAATGGTGGTTCCACTTCTGTGCTATAAATAGTCAACTCGGGATCATCACCTCTGAGTAAAGTGCAACATTCTATGACTGATTACCTGCTAAGAGTGGGCTGGCCATACATTTACCTAATGCCTCTACATATTTATTGACTGTGTGCTGTTCATGGCGAATGTACGATTTTCGATAGTTATGTGCCCCCTAAAGATATATTAATTTTTCAATTTCATTATAAAATTCATCAACTGAATACCGCTGTAGGAGTATACCTTTTCCATTACTTTTGCTCTGTTTCTTGCTCTTTTTTCTGGATACTCTGCAGATTGATTCTGTACATCATTATACAAAGATGTACAATTTATATATGAATAATGGTGCAACAATTGTAGTAAATGATCCCCTTGTTGGCAATATACCTCGGCATATATTGACACCCAAGCTCACAAGGGATTGCTGGGTTACTCTTGTTCTTTTTAGATCTCGCCTGAGCCAGCGCATGCATTGCTCGGAGAGACATTTAGTATACGGGTTTTCAAAGTGCTGCCACAGCCGGCCTAGCGCTTGCGTTCACGCGAGCGTGCACGCGCGCAGCCACCTTCTGCCTCCCTTCCAGCACGATCACTGCTGCACGCGCACCACTTACGTGATTACCACAGAGCGCGTCCGATCACTTTCGCTTTCACGCCCCTCCCCCGCCGCACTGCTTTCACTTTCGCACACGGCCAAGCATCTGTTGCTGCTTCTACAATGACCTCCTTTGTTTTTCACGAGCACCTTACATCTCACCTCCTCTCCCTACCTCCCCTAAGGGCTTCCATCTCTGCAGGTTTCTCTCACCTCACGTCTGTGGCTTTGCTCTGGTAAGCATCTGTTGCTGCTTCTGCAAAGACCTCCTTTGTTTTTTACGAGCACCTTTTCCACCACATCTCACCGCCTCTCCCTACCTCCCCCGAGGGCTTCCATCTCTGCAGGTTCCTCTCACCTCATGTCTGTGGCTTTGCTCTGGTGTGTTTAACCTTGTACTGTTTATTTTTGAAGCCCAGTGATTGGTGGTCGATAAGTGCCGCCCTAACATCGGAATTACTTGACAAAGGTTAAGCCGAACAGTGGTGCATTGCGGGGCTGCACTGCCACAGGCTGCCGTAGGAGCAGCCCCTCTCTGCGGTCTAAGACCTCACCTCCTACCTGTTTGTCGCAGCAAACTAAGGGCAGATTCACCTTGATACACGCCGCCGCTGCAAGACAATCTCCCATGATGCATTTGTGAACTGACAAAATGTCGGCTTTGTCGTATTGATGCGTCCCGCACCAAGGATGTCACCCAAAAAGTCATACTTGTATGATGTTGGAAATAATTTAGCATTGTGCCATGGTGCAAGGCTCAGCTTGCAGTGTCTTGAGGGAGTTCTATCTTTGAGGCCCACCCTTGTGTACAATTCACCTCAAGCAAACGACGGCTCAAGGATAAATGTATACACAATGTCATTTTTGCAAAAAAGGTGTGTTACGCTTAGAATTATCATGGAAATTCTTTTGGCCCATTGTTTGTGCATTCATTTTATGTGGCACAGTACTCCATTGCAGGCTAGGGGAGCTGCTTTGCATGGCTTTAGTTGATACGACTTTGCGTGGATTGCTAAGGGATGTTTGTGCTGTTCCTCCCGCTACGGCCACTTTGCAAGAATTGTCAGCAGTTTCCAGTTCACTTCAACTTTAAGTGTAAAGCTGACAACGCAAACCAATAGTAAGCCTGGATGCAAGTGCTTGCTCTGGAGACTTCCACAAGTTAATGCATAAGTCACAATCTTAGCATCTCCCGCAGGGGACATCCGGTGCTCCTACATTGACACCTGCGTCTTCATTCTATGTTACCGAGGTATGGCAAACCCCTGCTGCGCCTCGGGCTCCTCTGGCCATAGCCGCTGTGACCATCCAGCACAGGCGGTGCACGTGCCCTGATGGCCCGACCCCTCTCCCTCCCAGGGTTTGATCAGATGGGACACTGCCTGACTTCCATTCCCAACAGGGCTTCAGTCGCTCCATCTCATGTATCCCCTCATTGTCAAGGATTGCTGGACCCAGGAAGCTCTAACCCCTGGTACATTTCACTTCCACCTCCTCACATACAGGAAGGACACGCAGAAGAGACATTGTACCATGTGGAGGGCTGTAGAATGAGCCGCTCTGAAAATTCATTCTCGAAATTGTTGCTGCATTATTCTGCTTGTTGCCTTCCAAATTCATTTGTGTTTGCTGTTTCTGAGCATGTAAATGGAAGCTGTGCAAGTAGCAATGATGGCCCGCATAATGGAAGTGTGCAATGGGCCATGCTCCTTACAAGAAACAGTCGGAAAACAGGTTGTGTCTTTTTCAATCCATTTTCTAATGTTTACATGTAGCTCCATTGAAAGCTGGAGGAGCGCAGAGATCACCTAGAAGGCAGTGCGAAAGGATACTCTCTCCGAGTAAATATACGAATTCACTCAGTGATTTTCGATTTTCTTGAAACCTGCAGACTGACAGCGTCCAATCTGACTGATTTGTACTTTCAACATCATTTCTGTCTCTCACTCCTACCCTCTTTCCTCTTCCTCATTGTTGCTCTCTCCTTTGCCTTCTCCTCTTCCCTCAGAATATCTTAGTTCTCATCTGCCTCCCATCTTTCCAACCTCTCTGTACCTCACACACTTTCAACTCCTCTCCTCTTTTTACTTTCCTTTCTGCGTGTTCCCTGCTCCCTTCCTTTGCAACTCCTGCCTTCCACCACTCACTCCCACCACATGTCCTCTCTCCAGGTACTTTCTCCTATTCTTTTTCCCCCTCTCCTCCCATACTAACCACCTTCTCTCTTCTTATGTTTTTCTTCTCCTTTCTCTTGTACTTAGCTCTCTACTCTCCCTTTCCACTCACCTCTGCTTTTCTCTCCTTTCTGTCCTACTTCTCTCGTTTGCTACCAATCTCTCTACCCCTCTTTCTTAAATTTTTTCCAACCTGACTCTGCACCCGCATTTTTACTTCTGTCTTGTTTGTTTTGTCTCTTCGGGCTGCCTTGAATTTTCTCATTCTTACATGCATGCTTTTCTGAAAGATCCAGGCACCTTATAAAGAAGTAAGCCCTTCCTTCTATTGAAACCTTTGGTCGCCTATTGAAAATGTTGGTTTGCCACTGGTTATGGGCCTAGATCAGATGCAATAAAATCCCTTTTCAAAATCAAAAATGAAACTAGATCTAATTCTTGACAAGTTAGATTAACAGCATGACAAGAGGCTTAAGAGCAACAGTTTGATTGTTTGTCCGTGTGAAAGTGCCAAATTCATAGTACTGCTCCCCAGGTGGAGCCGTAACAGGAATTGTTACTAGATTTAAGAAAAGCATATGCTGCCAAAACACTGACATACATTAGAGTTGGCTTTACTCCTTTCGTTTAGGCATGACAATTGACAGGCCATTTTTGTCTGCCTTAAAAACAAGCATTTGCATAGCCAATAGGTCTCGCCTTTGTGACCTTATAAGTGTTTAGCCATGTAACGGTTAATGTTGTTGCACTAAGGATATTGTGCTGCATAACTAAATACTTATAAGGTCCCAAAAGCGAGACCTATCGGCTATGCCAATGCTTGTTACTTTTACCTTTCGAGGCAGCACTGGTTGAAATTGGAGACATACATGAAGGTAATGGATAAGGAAGGTGACTTGAAAAAATCAGCCCTACCAAGTCTTTGCCATGGTCATGTTCTAGCTAACGTTTCGAAGCAGACTAAGGGCCTCATTTAGAGTTTGATAGAGAGGGTACTCCGTCGCAAAGGCAACAGAGTACCCTCTCCACCAAAGTGATATTCTGTCCGCCTCAGTACCCTTTCCACCAAAGTGAAGTTACGCCCACATCATTTAGAGCTGGACGGAACTTAGGCATGTCAGTGGCAGAGATTACTCCATTTCCTGCCGCTGACATACGGCTCCAATGGCCTGACAAGGTAAGTGCAGTGGGAGGTTTGGCGGTTTGACCGCCCACTCGATTCAGAGATGGTGGTCAAGTGGCCAGTTTTCACTGTCCGTCACCGCCAGGTAAAAACAAAAAAAAACTTCCGCTTTGGGATTTTGATTTGGAAAATAAAAAAACTGAATGTTTGCTGTACTGCTCTGTCATGTTGATGGGGCCGTCAGTCAAGCTTTCAATGCATTGACAGAATCTGCCAGACATCTCTGAATTCGGCAGGCGGGTACTAATTCCAGTGCAACAGTGTACTTTACGCCGGCACTCTGACAGAGTAAATACCATCAGCTAACTCTAAATCACGCCATAGTCTCCTTTTCACCACACTGTTTTCTTTTTTACCCTGAGATGTAATTTCCTTATTTATAGTGAAAGTGGAAACGGAGAGGAAATGCAATAAGGGCAGGAGGATACATTATGAGACAATCTAGAGAGAGAACAAGAGCCGGTGGAATCTAAAATAAAGTACTGGGTTCACATGGATCGGTGAGGATAAAAGGTGGCAGGGTATTCAGAGGTGGGCTGATTCAGTCTTGTTCAGACAGGGTAGCAATATACCAAACACTTAGGGGCCTATTAGAATGGCGGGTGGACTTTAGTCCGCCCGCCACCCTAGCGGTGCAGGGACCGGCCGCCAGTGGTGCGGCGGTCCCGCCCTGGCAATTAGGATGCCACCACCACTGTATCTTTGTGAAATAAACCAGTTTTTTGCTTTATCCTCACGGAGTCTACGCCTGTCATCATTGCTTTTGGCAGGACTGGTTGTATATATATATATATATATTCACTGAAAAAACCATAGGTTTCACACACGTTATAGTTACGAATTAGCATTTAAAAAACCTTGCAAATTCACTTAAAAAACCATAGGTTTCACACATGTTATAGTTAGCTGGACATTTCACTCGTAAAAAACCAATGAAATTCCCCCGTTATAGTTAGTGCAGGCAACTATAACTCACGCGACCGCAATCCTCTGCTGATGACGTCAGATATTACATCACTGTATTTAGACACTTATTTACCCCAGTCTTCTTCCATTAATCTTTAGCTATACATATATTACAAATATTTATTTTTCATAAAGACACATATGTCATCAGTGATGTAATATCTGACGTCATCAGCAGAGGATTGCCCACGGTGCAACGTGCGCGCACCTCGTGATTTTGTAAAAAAAAAAAAATTGCTTTTTTCGACATTGGGGGTCCTTCTGTGACCCCCTGACCAAGGCTAGGGGGTCAGGAACTGTCCACTCTGCCCCCTTTTCACGTTCTCCACCTTTTTTTTTCACCCCCTCAGACTGCGAGAGACAAAATGGCGGCCTACACTTCCTGGTTTCGACCGATTCGAATGTTTACCGACATCTAACAACCAATCAAAATTGCGCTCGCGCACGGCAGGGTGCGCGCACGGTGCGCGTGTATAGATATTGATATGCTTTTAAATGCTATTTTCTCAGGAAATACTGAACAGATTTACACCAGACCTGCAAAAGGCACTTCCTTGACCTTATGGCTACCTCTCTGCCAAATTTCACGTAATTCTGTTCAGCCGTTCGGGCTGTAGCTGCGACTAAAGGTCCTATGGAAAAATGCATGGGGAAAACGCGTTTTGGGACCCCCCCTTTTTCTCGGCCCCCGCTTGACGAATCACCCCGAGACTTTCAGGGTAGGAGCTGAACGGAGCGCCCCATTCGTTTTGAAAATTTCGCGAGGATTCGTCAACCGGCGCCAAAGTTATTCAAAATAGAATTTTGAGATTTCCTATGGAAACTAGGTTGTAACTATAACTATCTACTGACGAGCGCCAGTAGATAATATATATATATATATATATTATCTACTGGCGGTCGCCAGTAGATAGTTATAGTTAGGACCGAGTTCCCATAGGAAATCTGAAAATTCTATTTTGAATAACTTTGGCGCCAGTTGACGAATCCTCGCGAAATTTTCAAAACTAATGGGGCGCTCCGCTCAGCTCCTACCCTGAAAGTCTCGGGTGATTCGTCAAGCGGGGGCTGAGAAAAAAGGGGGGGGTCCCAAAACGCGTTTTCCCCATGCATTTTCCCATAGGACCTTTAGTCGAAGGTACAGCCCGAACGGCTGAACAGAATTACTTGAAATTTGGCAAAGAGGTAGTCCTTAGGTCAGGCATGTGCCTTTTGCATATATGGTGTCAATCTGTTCAGTAGTTCCTGAGAAAATTGCAGTTAAAGGTACATAAATATCTATATGCGCGCACCGTGCGCGCACCGTGCGCGCACCATAACGTGCGCGAGCGTAATTCTGATTGGTGGTTACATGTCAGTCAACATTCGAATCGGTCGAAATCAGGAAGTGTCGGCCGCCATTTTGTGTGTGACAGTGAAAAAGAAAGGTGGAGAACGTGAAAAGGGGGCAGGGTAGAGAGTTCCTGACCCTATCCTTTGTCAGGGGGTCCCTGAAGGACCCTGAAGGGTGAAAAAAACATTGTATTTTTTTTTCAAAATATCGCGGGGTGCGTGCACCGTGCGAGCACCGTGCGCACACCGTGAAAAAAACTTAAAAAAACATTTTAAACTGTTTATAAGTTTATAGAAGATATTAACTATGCTGTTCAACTTTATCCAAATTAAAAAAAAAAGAGCTGAGCCATTCCATATTACAGGATACAGTCAATCTTTAACTATATACATAGGTAGTTTATTGTAAAATAAATATATAAAAAATATAATAATACATACATAAATTAGCATTTAAAAAACCTTACAAATTCACTTAAAAAACCATAGGTTTCACACACGTTATAGTTAGGTATTAGCATTTAAAAAACCTTGCAAATTCACTTAAAAAACCATAGGTTTCACACATGTTATAGTTAGCTGGACATTTCACTCGTAAAAAACCATTGAAATTCCCCCGTTATAGTTAGTTCAGATAACTATAACTCGCGCGACCGCCACTCTATCGCAAGGATGATGTCATCAGTGATGTCATGAGTGATGTCACTGACCATGTCATGAGTGATGTAATATGTGACATCATCAGCAGTGGATTGCGGTCGCGCGAGTTATAGTTATCTGAACTAACTATAACGGGGGAATTTCAATGGTTTTTTATGAGTGAAATGTCCAGCTAACTATAACATGTGTGAAACCTATGGTTTTTTAAGTGAATATATATATATATATATATATATATATATATATATATATATATATATATATATATATATATATATAAGAAAAGAGAGTTGCCTCCAGGGATGAAGCCACACCACGGCAAGTTAAAACCTTTATTTGCGGATTGCAGGACAAACAGATCATCTGCTTCATGGCAAAAGTCTCGAGCCAAACGCGTTTCGAGCGTCACACCGCTCTTGTTCACTGGCAGGCAGGGGAAAGGCAGCACACGCACCACCAGCGCATTTAAATATCCCGCCCCAGTGGGCGTCTGCGCTGAGCATGCTGGTAGTTGTGGTGCAAATCAATGTTATTCAATGTTACCCCCAGTGGGTTGCATGCCTCGCCCCCAAATATTTGCAATATTTACCCAAGTGGGCTGCTTGAAGCAATTTGAGCTGCCATCCTGCCAATACACCATCCACAAAGCGGACTCGCCGTCCCCACAACGTCTTTGATTTATGTCGTTGAAGGCCCGCCTTGATAGCAGTGGGGCTCCCTCGCGGCGGGGCACGCCGCATAACATAAGAAAAGAGAGTTGCCTCCAGGGATGAAGCCACACCACGGCAAGTTAAAACCTTTATTTGCGGATTGCAGGACAAACAGATCATCTGCTTCATGGCAAAAGTCTCGAGCCAAACGCGTTTCGAGCGTCACACCGCTCTTGTTCACTGGCAGGCAGGGGAAAGGCAGCACACGCACCACCAGCGCATTTAAATATCCCGCCCCAGTGGGCGTCTGCGCTGAGCATGCTGGTAGTTGTGGTGCAAATCAATGTTATTCAATGTTACCCCCAGTGGGTTGCATGCCTCGCCCCCAAATATTTGCAATATTTACCCAAGTGGGCTGCTTGAAGCAATTTGAGCTGCCATCCTGCCAATACACCATCCACAAAGCGGACTCGCCGTCCCCACAACGTCTTTGATTTATGTCGTTGAAGGCCCGCCTTGATAGCAGTGGGGCTCCCTCGCGGCGGGGCACGCCGCATAACATAAGAAAAGAGAGTTGCCTCCAGGGATGAAGCCACACCACGGCAAGTTAAAACCTTTATTTGCGGATTGCAGGACAAACAGATCATCTGCTTCATGGCAAAAGTCTCGAGCCAAACGCGTTTCGAGCGTCACACCGCTCTTGTTCACTGGCAGGCAGGGGAAAGGCAGCACACGCACCACCAGCGCATTTAAATATCCCGCCCCAGTGGGCGTCTGCGCTGAGCATGCTGGTAGTTGTGGTGCAAATCAATGTTATTCAATGTTACCCCCAGTGGGTTGCATGCCTCGCCCCCAAATATTTGCAATATTTACCCAAGTGGGCTGCTTGAAGCAATTTGAGCTGCCATCCTGCCAATACACCATCCACAAAGCGGACTCGCCGTCCCCACAACGTCTTTGATTTATGTCGTTGAAGGCCCGCCTTGATAGCAGTGGGGCTCCCTCGCGGCGGGGCACGCCGCATAACATAAGAAAAGAGAGTTGCCTCCAGGGATGAAGCCACACCACGGCAAGTTAAAACCTTTATTTGCGGATTGCAGGACAAACAGATCATCTGCTTCATGGCAAAAGTCTCGCGCCAAACGCGTTTCGAGCGTCACACCGCTCTTGTTCACTGGCAGGCAGGGGAAAGGCAGCACACGCACCACCAGCGCATTTAAATATCCCGCCCCAGTGGGCGTCTGCGCTGAGCATGCTGGTAGTTGTGGTGCAAATCAATGTTATTCAATGTTACCCCCAGTGGGTTGCATGCCTCGCCCCCAAATATTTGCAATATTTACCCAAGTGGGCTGCTTGAAGCAATTTGAGCTGCCATCCTGCCAATACACCATCCACAAAGCGGACTCGCCGTCCCCACAACGTCTTTGATTTATGTCGTTGAAGGCCCGCCTTGATAGCAGTGGGGCTCCCTCGCGGCGGGGCACGCCGCATAACATAAGAAAAGAGAGTTGCCTCCAGGGATGAAGCCACACCACGGCAAGTTAAAACCTTTATTTGCGGATTGCAGGACAAACAGATCATCTGCTTCATGGCAAAAGTCTCGAGCCAAACGCGTTTCGAGCGTCACACCGCTCTTGTTCACTGGCAGGCAGGGGAAAGGCAGCACTCGCACCACCAGCGCATTTAAATATCCCGCCCCAGTGGGCGTCTGCGCTGAGCATGCTGGTTGTTGTGGTGCAAATCAATGTTATTCAATGTTACCCCCAGGGGGTTGCATGCCTCGCCCCCAAATATTTGCAATATTTACCCAAGTGGGCTGCTTGAAGCAATTTGAGCTGCCATCCTGCCAATACACCATCCACAAAGCGGACTCGCCGTCCCCACAACGTCTTTGATTTATGTCGTTGAAGGCCCGCCTTGATAGCAGTGGGGCTCCCTCGCGGCGGGGCACGCCGCATAACATAAGAAAAGAGAGTTGCCTCCAGGGATGAAGCCAGCACCACGGCAAGTTAAAACCTTTATTTGCGGATTGCAGGACAAACAGATCATCTGCTTCATGGCAAAAGTCTCGAGCCAAACGCGTTTCGAGCGTCACACCGCTCTTGTTCACTGGCAGGCAGGGGAAAGGCAGCACACGCACCACCAGCGCATTTAAATATCCCGCCCCAGTGGGCGTCTGCGCTGAGCATGCTGGTAGTTGTGGTGCAAATCAATGTTATTCAATGTTACCCCCAGTGGGTTGCATGCCTCGCCCCCAAATATTTGCAATATTTACCCAAGTGGGCTGCTTGAAGCAATTTGAGCTGCCATCCTGCCAATACACCATCCACAAAGCGGACTCGCCGTCCCCACAACGTCTTTGATTTATGTCGTTGAAGGCCCGCCTTGATAGCAGTGGGGCTCCCTCGCGGCGGGGCACGCCGCATAACATAAGAAAAGAGAGTTGCCTCCAGGGATGAAGCCACACCACGGCAAGTTAAAACCTTTATTTGCGGATTGCAGGACAAACAGATCATCTGCTTCATGGCAAAAGTCTCGAGCCAAACGCGTTTCGAGCGTCACACCGCTCTTGTTCACTGGCAGGCAGGGGAAAGGCAGCACACGCACCACCAGCGCATTTAAATATCCCGCCCCAGTGGGCGTCTGCGCTGAGCATGCTGGTAGTTGTGGTGCAAATCAATGTTATTCAATGTTACCCCCAGTGGGTTGCATGCCTCGCCCCCAAATATATATATAGAGAGAGAGAGAGAGATATTTTGTACAACTATATTTTTTACATCGATATTTTTTCCCAATATTTTTGTACTTACCTGTTTAAGTATAGGGAGACGATATTTATGCATTCTACATAAGGGTAGTGAGCAGTTCATAAACCATAGAGTACATTACAATTATTTACTATTTGGGTATATCCATTTGATTATTCTTGGGTTTTCCTCGCTAGGTAGTAGGATCTAACAAGGCCAAAACCGGTCTAGGATTGCTTGTTTTTCCTTCTGGAGTGGTCCTCGTCTGACAATTCAGGATAGACTGTTGTCACGAGGAGTGGGGTCAGAACTGACTTGCATAAGGCGAGTGTCTGTAGTGTCACAGTGGGTGAAAAACAATGGGTTTGAAAACTATGCAGAGCAATTGCCAGAGGTTTAGATTATTTGCAAGCATTCCTCCCGTTACCTTTTGTGGGTTTGATGTGACATCCTAAGTGACCAAGGGTGCCTAAATGTGGGCCCCTTGCTCACTGTAGCTACATCTCAATGACGAAGTCTATATGCCCTAAACTGGTCTGGGGTTGCTTGTGTTCACTTCTGGAGAGGTTCTCACTAGGTAGTTTGGGATACACTGTTCCTATGAGGCGCAGTAGCAGTACTGATTTGCATAAGGTGGGCCTCTGTCTGCAATGGAACAGTGGGTGAAAAGTTATGTGTGGTAATGCTACTCTTAAACATTTCTAGCATTTTAGACTATTTGCAAGCATTCCTCCCATCATCTCCTGATGTAGCACCCTAAGTGGCCAAGGGAATGCCCAGATGTGGTCTCCTTGCTCCCTGTGACAGAGGCTTCAAACTATACCTCATTGATAAAGCCTAACAAGATTTTAACAGTCTGGGTAAATTGTGTTCCCTTCTGGAGGGGTCCTCGCCTGGTAATTTGGGGTAGATGGCCTCATGAGGAACAGTGTCACTACTGATGTGCATAAGGCAGATCTCTGTCTAAAGTGGCACTGTGGGTGGAAAATGCTGGCCTGAGCAACTGCCAGTGGTTTAGACTTTTTCAAACATTTCTCCCATCACCTTCTGTACAGTTGTTCCTGAGATTTGCCAAGAATGGTGTCTGTGTTCCTTTGTGTATGTAGGCTATGCTAGTGCATGTTTTATGTATTCGGGGATTTTGCTATTCTGAGCCATTACAGCTGTAATTATTCTTTTACATGATATGTTTAGAAATAATTTCGGAAATATTTTTCAATGCGATTCAAAAGTGTTCAGTACTTGTTAATGTTGACTGTTTAATGCCAACTTTCTTATAATGCTTTCCCTCTCTTGGTTACATGGATTGTGCATATTATTACGCTTTTGGACGTTTTAGAGCCTTATTATGAGAGCTACACGATCAAACTACCCCGTACCCTTGGAGCTAACAAAATGGGGGCTTCCTTAACTCTCATGGGTGGGGGGGGTTACGAGGGATTGCAAATGGGAAACTGAGGGTACCCCTGGAAATGAGGAATTACTGGGGGAATTATCCATCCAATCACAAAATCAAAGTAGGGCACTACAAAAAACCAGTCTAGGACAGGACGAAAGCATGTGTTCTTAAAGCAAAAAATGAACACATCATGAAATTAAAAGTGGAAGGGGACCTAGTCGAATTGAATTAATCGAGTGGTATAGTATTAGACAGTAGAAGCTCCGTTACTTCTAAGGGGCTGATTCCGATTGGGGTCGGACAGCTCTCCGAGAGCTGTTCGTAGCGTTACCTTGCGACCGACACGTACCTGTAGCCGGTCCGTCCTGTTGATGAAGTACGATGCGCATAACTGCCAAAAACCCGACCGACACGTAGGCTGTGATTCAATCTCCAATCTCCGTCAGAGCCGTAACTCCGAACGCCGAACCGAGTCGCCCGGAAGCAGTATCCATAGCAATTTCCGCCCTGACAAGTACAATGGGTACTTCCTACGCGCCGGACGGGTTGCCACCTACGGCACGTCACATCACAGCATCCGGAAAAGAAGCAAATCAGCTACGATTCGCGCCACAACTGAAACCACGGCTACAAGACGGACCAGTTTGCAACAGGTACTTGACGGAGTAACTAGCAGCGTGTACGAGACGAACACATCATGAATCCCATCGCGCAGGTCATACCAGTACTCTACATCTATGACTGGATCAGGAACAGATGCGGAAGGTGCAGAGGGTAAGTCAGACACCCACCACACAAACAGACGACACGTACCCCGCAAAATGTCACACACCGGGGATCCATATCTTGGCCACTAAAAACAGGCCACCATAGGGGTTGCATGGCCAGCACCACTACCACCCCCACCCGTAGGGCTTATGTTGCCCATTACCCCTGCCAGAAAGAGAACAACATCCGTCACCTGCACTGACTGCACACACCACAGTGAGTACATCACATCACAGGGCAAGGCCTGGCATCATCAGCTGAACACTGCTCAAAGTGCCAACACTGTTTAGAATAAGCAAATTGTCTTTCTCACCATCAACCATGGCACACATATCCCTCGTTGACTTGCACCCATATGTCTGCTGCATGTTGGATGTTAATACCCCAATGTGCCGACATGCATCACCCACACATTTGTTGGACATGTAGGAGTATGTCACTATACACAGCACATCTCTTGCCACTGACTCAGTACAGGTGTCTGGATGAAGGGATGGGCAGAGACTCATTTCACATGCTTGTGATGCATGCCAGCAACACACACTATGATGTTCTCATGTCCTGATAGTCAATGCCACACTGGGGTGCATGGTGCACACTTGAACACAATGCAGGATCACTCATAGCAAGTTAAATGCCATGGCACTGGCATTCCTGGAAAGTCAGTCAATACTGTCTCCTGTCACAGGGGCAGGGCATCCAGACAACAACAGTATGCACTGTGTCACAATCATAGCTCAGGGGTAAAGCAAACCCTGCAGATGACAAGTGCACTTGCCCATCCCCTGCAAACAACATATCCAGGACCTAGAAGACCTCACATCATGCAAATCAGACATATGAGTCTCTGCAAACACAACTCCCCGTACATAAGCACATCACAGTCTGCTGTGCATGTAAGCCAGCTGCCTGAAGTACACAGTTGCATACACCATTGTGCGCTGTCAGATGATCACACACCTATATGTCAAACAGGTCTTGTCTCTCACAGTCACAGCTCAGATGTCCTGCTGACCCTAAGAATCATGGACACCCCAGTTGTACGTAACCGGAAGCCACACCATAATGACACAGAGGCAGACACTTGAAGGCACATGTCACTAAGCACAACCTATAAGTTGATACACAGGAGTGGGATAACAGAGTGTTTGTAAATGCCCTTGAGTAGGCATGACTGCCCAGGTCTATGTGAAACAGTGTTTGGCCCTGGACAGTAGTCAGGTGGCTAGGCAAGTGTGACATACTTTATATACATACACCTGAGGCCCACAAATTTGAGTCCCCTGCTGCATGGTTTTGTTTGAAATACCCCAGCCACATGTGGCGAGTCAGACCAGCAATTGTAACACATATCAAGGGCACACACAGATCACATGTCAGATCCCAGGCATTGGGTAAACAATTGACCCACCCATGAAACACACAACAGAGTCACGGGAACAGATGCTGTCCAGAAGCTGAAGCATAGCTGACTGCAGGGACACAGTGCCCTACTGACACAAGCAACAGACTGTAGGGGCCACACCTGTGGAACAGATGAGGAGGGTGCATCACACAATTGAGGGATCTGAGTATTGGACTACAAGACCTACGTAATGTGGAAGTGTGACCAGGCCAAAAGACTGCAATTAGCATGTCAGTCATAGTACACAGATTAGGCATGGACTTGCTGCTGTCTGGCCTTCAGCTGCTTATCCAGGTACGGGAAGACCGCCGTCAGTATCCGGAGCATGTGGGGGGTCAGGGTCCGGTGTCTGCCCCTCCTACGAGGAGGTGACAGCTTCAGCTGGACTCTTGCGATCCTCCGGGTCCAGCCCCGAAGGTCCTGCCACCTCTTCTGGCAGTTGCGGATACGGCGCTTGTAGACCCCCACCGAACGAACCGCCCGGGCGATGGTCAGCCATAGCTCCTGCTTCTGGTGGGCATCAACCTGTGAGGATGACAAAGTTAAAAGTACATTAACACACATGCCCCATATATGTGCTGCACACATTTGGATATACATGTCATCACCACAAAGGGAAATGAGTTACACAGGTAGTGCAACCATGGAAAAGGACAAATAAGCTGCATGTCTGACATGTTAACAATGCCTGGGAAGTTTAAGCAAGCACAAATGCACTTTAGCAGCAGAACACCTGTTCATTACATGTACCTACACACTTTGGGGGATGAAAGTACTCATTGAGAATGCTTGCCACTGGTGTACACACTGCTAGTACTGCTAGTCAGACAACATGCATCATTAAGAAGGCAGTGGACTGTACACTCACCTGCTCTCCTGGTTTCCCATACAGCTTGCTGTACGGCGGAAGGAGCCCGTCCAGCAGGGCCTGGTTCTCCTCCTCAGTGAAGGCTGGGGCGCTCTCCAGAGTACGTGCCAAAGCAGGAGCCAGAGGATGCAGAGACAGCAGCAGTGGTAGCAGGGATGTGGTCCAGTAGCATGTAGTGCAGGCAAGTGAGCTCCCTGGGGGCCAGCCAGGCTTATATCTGTGCTGCAGAGGCAGACTCTGTGCCATGTGTCCAAAGTGATAGGTCCAACACGGTTGCATTCTATGAATCTGGCCAATCCATGGAAATGTACGACACATACACGTCTTCCGCATCGTTCAAATCTTCACCTTCATAAAACCCTAGGAATTGCAACATTGTTGTAGGCATCCAACTGAATTTCCAGCGTACAACTCGTACAAGTTTTGAATCCGCATCCGTCTCCATGACTGTCCAGAGCCAATGGGT